>NC_086382.1:62942986-63242986 GCF_036588685.1 Mytilus trossulus
TGTACGTGTAGGTCGTTTTTGTTTGATAGAAACAAACCGATAAAAAAACCCAGATACAGCCCAATGCCATTAATCGGCTGAATTCTGCTTTATGGTCTGGTGTGGTCTTTTTGAAATGTTTTCGTCTTTCATTTCTTTTTATAATTCGTATAATTCGTCATCCCAGACTTTTATATCTCAGATCGTTAATCTATGTCCTAGCTTAGACTATTTCTTACGAGTTATTTATTGTGAATTGTTGCAACTGTTAAACTGATTTTTACCGACTGCTGTTGCATCGCTTTCTAAACTTAGGAGAGAATTTTGAGTCGGTAAACATGTTTTTCCACTGCCATAATTTATGCTCGGTCATATGCTACTCAGTGTTTGAATTTGTTGCTGCTTATAATATTTGTGTTTGGTTCGCACATGTTTGCTTTCTCGTTTTAATTCCCTTCCAAAAAAAAGATTTCGTCAGTGCACAATTATTCGATCTTTAAGCTAACATGCACGTCTTAAACTTGAAAAAGCAGTTTTGATTTTTTTAGTATTTATTGATTTTGGTAACTTAAAATTACTGACCATTAAATCGCAAGAAAAATAATCGTAATTAATGGAAGCAAATTACGATTATTTTTCTTGCTATTTAATGGTATCCTAAACTGGATATCAGCTTCATACCTTCCACCTTCCGCAAAGGGTAAAGAGCTGATATCCAGTTTAGGATTCAATAGCTGGAGACACTGCTATACATCTGTTTTACTTTGTTTAAAATGTCAAGTGTTAAAAAATTAAGTCAAAGCATATTATTATTATAATATTATAATTGAAATAAAAAAAATCTCAAAGTACAAATATCATCTCACTTTGTTGACCGTCTATCCACGATATTCACACCAAAATAGAATGTATCTCTAATTTAAAGTTGTGTTTGACGTAAAGTTGTGTTTGACGTATAGTTATCATAACTAGTATTTTGTAGGTTTTTTTCTACGAAAAAAATACCCTTCAGATATTCCTTATAGTCAAGTCAGAATCAACATGTGTGAAATTATTAAAAAATCTAAAGATAAATACATGTATTTATTGTTGGTACAAAACTTCACGCCAACATATATTAAATGTGTCGTATATCTTATATCAAGATAGTTCTTGTTTGTTTATTGTCGTCAGTACATAATTAAGGCAATCTGAAATTGAGCCCTGGGTCTGGACTAATTTAAAGCTCAATAATGAAGGTCATACGGTAACCAATAGTTGCTTAAAATCAACATTACTTCCCCTTGTATTTAGCTATCTGATTGTTAATATTGTTAGATATCGACCATTCATCTTTTGTGGTTGAACAAAGGATTTTTTTAAAGTTTTATTCTTATTGCTTCATATATACTACATCAAATTGTCTGTACGAAATCAAAATGCCCCTCCGCACCAAATTTTTAAACAAATACAAAGATTGTTCGTTCCTTCTATCATGTCTATGATGTTAACATTAGAAAAAAAATTACCGGAACATCTGAGTGGTTATCTCCTGGCCATATTCTACCAAACATCTCTTAAAACGAGTATCCACAGTAAGGTTGGACACATAAATAACGAAGTTTATTTTTTGGGAAGAACTTCTTGCAAAAACGTTTATGAAATATCGAATGAAACAAGTGTGGACACAGGCTAGCGTGGATAGTAGCCAGCATATAAAGAATTGCACGGCCAAACTCATAAGACCCAAACAAATTCGAACTTGGTCTGGATTTAATCATGGACATTTGCCAGCCAGACAATACCATCAGAAAGACAGATAAGACCATCAGACCGACAAGACCATTAGAGAGACATACCAACAGGCAAGACCACCAGACAGTTACACAAAACCACCAGACAGACACATAAAAAACCCATCAGAAAGACACACAAACAAGACCACCAAACAGACACAGACAGACAGCCAGCCAGACTAGACCAACAGATAGACAGAAAAGACCACTAAACAGACAGACAGACAGACAGACAGACAGACAGACAGACAGACAGACAAGACCACCAGACAGACAGACACACCAGATAAACAGACAGACGGACAAGAACACCAGATAAACTGACAGATAAATAAGATCACCAGACAGACAAGACCACCAGATAGACAAGACAACCAGACTAGACCACCAATCATACAGACAGACAAGACCACCAGACAGACAGACAGACAGAGAGACAAGACCACCCGACAGACAGACAGACAGACAAACAGACAGACGAACAAATATAATAAAGTCTCCTACAGCTCCACTTCACAGGTCAGGAACTTGTAAAACCAGTTAACACTAGATGAGTAACGATCTATATCAATCAACAAAATGTTTTTTTTAACTAATTAAGCAGAAGTCCCACACAAATCAATTTAGTTTAATTAACCCAAGTTAAACTTAATCAGTATATCTTTGCGTCTTGGCTTTAAACGCCATATATGAATATGTAACATAACGTTGCTATGAAATAAAGAGAATAGCAAATATATTTGCGGGTTCCCAAAAGGTACATGACATACTGTGGAGACCGAATATCTGCAGATAAGCCTTTTTCAAATGATTTTTACATTTCGTTCTTATATTTTACTATAACAACACTGTTCCAGGTTAGGGGAGGGTTGGGACTCCTCTAACATGTTTAACCCCGTTTTACGTACATATGTGCCGGTCCCTAGGTCTAGAGCCAGTAATTCAGTGGTTGTCGTTTGGTGCCGTGTTACATATTAGTTTTTCGTTCATTGTTTATTACATTAATTAGGATTTTAATATTGTATTGTCAATCTTTAAAAGATGAGTCTATCAAAATTATTGGTCTCTTCAAAACTGAGTCGATCCTGAGCTTTACATTTTGTGTAGAAAATGCATATTTTATTTTATTTTTTATTTGGATGGAGAGTTGTCTCATTGGCACTCACACCACATCTTCCTATATCTATATAATACTATATTGCAGATAAAGGGCATAGACTACAATTCATTGACGGTTCATGTAATTGTTGTCGTAAGGTCGCTATAACTTTTATAGCTACGACTTGACAGATAAGAATTAATTGGAAACTAGTGATACGAAGCAAGAATGTAATTTGTTTTTAAACAACAATTCCCTATAAGAAATAGTTTTCTGTGATCTATATGTTTTATTTATATCCCCCTTTTGACGCTTTTATACCATGGATATCGATGTTTCCCCCTTGTTGACACCATGTAAACGGATTTCATTTATGAGATTAAAACATTTGTTTCATCAAAGAGCTTAAAACATTTGTTTCATCATTACATTTTTTTAGATAAGGTTGTACAAGTTCCGGTTGGATGAAATTTTAAAAAAAAAGGCAGGACAGAAATTTTGATTTAAAAAATACAGGACATGATTTTCGATTGAAAAAAGGCAGGATGAGCAACTGGGCAAAAAAAAAACCAGGACCAAATATCATAGTAAAAAATATAAATGCAGGACAGAAATAACAACTTTAAAAAAATGCAGGACACAATTTTTTTTTATCGTAGTCCCCCCTCCTAAAATCAAGTGGTAGCTTCCTGAAATATCAGATGTATGACATTAAGTGATGTGAATATACCCTTACATTGTGATGCGGCAACTGGTCTACCATGATAGGAATACTAACCGCATCAGAATTGTGCCACATTTCGCGAAACTAAATTGAATCTGTAGGAAAAAAAGACTTCATCTTATCTGTGAGAAGATTATATTTAAACGTCAATGTTGGATTACGTTATACAGCCGACTTTAGTTTCTTTTCGTCCCTGGAGTGCCGATTGAGAGTACCAACATCTTTCCGCCTTTTTGGTTCTGAACTTCTCGGATGGGTAGATTTGTATAGAAATAGTTCTAGGTGGTTTTTTTTTTTTTTTTTTATCTTAGGTTACAATGCAAAATCACTGGCAGTTCCAGCTCAAACCAACTTTTCACTAAAAGATGGAGTAAATTAAAGTAGTTCCGGAGCAGAATCGATCAATGTTGGGAGTTTAGTTAAAACGGTACAACTACGATACAGGGCTTTACGGGTTGGGGTGCTTTCTATAAGGTCCGCGTTCTCAAATTCATATATGGACTTGACTAGGATGTAGAATTGTCTCATTGGCACTCACACCACATCTTTTTATTTATATTGATAGGTTTAAAAAAAAATATTCTAATTTGGGTGCTTTCGCCCGATACACGTTAGGTACGCCCCCGTACGCCAAATACACGCTTAACGCTCGTTGTGGAGACGTTACAAATATAATTGACAGGTTGAATGCATCCAAAATTACTGGCGTATTGGCAACGTTCATGATCTTTGAACACGCCCGGCGTACGATGGATCTCTTCTCTGATGTGTGACGCCGGTATTACATCAAAAGCAATCAAACATTTGGTAGCAAACGGGATATCTGTTACAAATGTTGACGATGCTGTTTGTTCATCGAAACTTACATTGATTTAGCCCAGTGTGTCCTTGATGATTGCAAATCTGTAAAGCTCACATTATCAATGCCCTTTCAAACACCATAAAATAAAAAGATGGCAGTTATACCAAATCGACAGCATTTTTTACGAGTCACAGAGAGAGGTGTGTGAGAGTTTCTTAAATTGGTCTTTACTAGAATGTATTAAACAGAGATCCTAACCTAACGCATAAGCATTTATATAGTTAAATCTTTTACAAATTTAAAAAAAAATCTATCCTTACTACGGATCTTTTGATCAAAGATTCAATATATGTTTAAAATCAATGTTTTTTTTAAAAGCGAATAAGTAACGAATATTTAACAGGGTATTATCCGAGCGCTGGAACGGATACAAATGCACTTATAGAGTTATATCACCTCTAAGAGCCCAAATCTTCCACCAGAGACAACAAAACAATTGAAAATGATGTTTTAACGTACTTCGGTACTGGCATGGAAATACGGATTTTGTGTGTTATTAAAACTTGCTGTAACAAAATATTATAAATTATTATAAATTAAGGAATGTATCTCCCTCATGCAATGCTCTGATTCCTTTCACGGATTTGGCTATACTTTTTGGACCTTTTGGATTATCGCTCTTCATCTTTTATATAAGCTTTGGATTTCAAATATTTTGGCCACGAGCATCACTGAAGAGACATGTATTGTCGAAATGCGCATCTGGTGCAAGAAAACTGGTACCGTTAATTGTATTATTACCACTGGGTCGATGCCTCTGCTGGTGGACTATTAGTCCCCGAGAGTATCACAAGCCCAGTAGCCAGTACTTCGGTACTGGCATGAAAATACGGATTTTTGTGTTATTAAAATTTGCTGTAACAAAATATTATAAATTATAATAAATTAAGAAATGTATCTCCCTCATGCAAAGCTCTGATTCCTTTCACGGATTTGGCTATACTTTTTGGACCTTTTGGATTATCGCTTTTCATCTTTTATATAAGCTTTGGATTTCAAATATTTTGGCCACGAGCATCACTGAAGAGACATGTATTGTCGAAATGCGCATCTGGTGCAAGAAAATTGGTACCGTTAATTTTATTGCACATGTGAATTTTTTTAATTGTTTGTATATACATTGAACGACAAATTTTTGTGACGTATAAAATTTTCTATTATCTTATTGATACAGTTGTAACTAATCTGGCAATCCCCCGTTGTCCGGTATCTGTCGTTGATCTAAATGTGTTGCCATGACCTTCAACAACACATATATATTTGATTTACTCGCACCTGAACCTAATTTACCTCGGAGGATGAATATAAATAATTATAAACAGCAAACATTATAATCAAAATACTATATTCAAATAAGTAACATGACATATAAGAACTGATTGTAAAAGGATGCAGACACGAATCAAACAAAGATTTACCTCAGACACCGGCATCAAAACGGTATCTTCCTCTGTGAACTCATATTATATACCAGTTGTATTATATGTACCGTTATTCCAGTTCTGAATGGGGATCGTGTTTTGTTTTCTAGGTAGTGTTTTGTAAATTTATGTTATGTTTTGGTTCTTTTGTTTTGTTTTGTTATAGCGTCAGAACATTTTCAACTTTTGAGTTTGAATACCCAGTCTATGGAAGGTGCGATACGATAAAAACTTTTCTTATATCAATGAGCGATATTGTCTTATATCAACGAGTTGCATTGTGGGAAATCTCAGACGAATGTTTACATTTTTATGAAGGAACGAAGATTTCTCGGTATAAAGTAATGATTCTTTTCTTAAACCAGGCTGACATTTAACAAGACATACGTCTGCTGTATAGTTTCCATGAATTATTTTAAGTTATACCAAGCAAGATGTATTTAAACGAGAAAATTGAATTGTTGAATAAATGAGACATAAATGCACGATTTATCATTTGTAGATGTACAAATTTAATTAATGTCATGTAGCAAATTATGTGGAATGCAATCGAGATGAATTAGATTGTTGGATAAGCCAATATCGCCTAAAAGTCAAAGATACTGCTATATTTTAAAATATCAATGCGATGTTTGTCTTATATCATAGCGATATTTTTTTAATATCAAAAATTTATGAATGCGATACTTTTCTAATATAACTGCTGTAGTTTTCTAATATAGAATTAATACGATGATACGTCACAATGCATGTCAAAAGAACCGCAAACATCATTCACAAACTTATTTCACGACCGGCTTAATGTTTGAGGATCAATATCACTAAAATTTCGTTTCTGTACCAAAATTAACGCTTACACGATCTTACCATTTTTAAAATGTTGCTTGACCCTATTAATATTTGAAAGTGTTAACAACCTGTTCAGTCTATTGTTTTGCAATCACATGCTTTAACCGACAAATTCTATTTGAAGTGATGATGCAATGGCGGAATTTGAATGCGGTTGTAAATAGTCTACCGACCTATTCGATTCTAATAAAGGTCCAGTGGCGGATCCGGAGGGGGGCGGGGGTTGAAACCCCCTTTTTTGGCCGATCAATGCATTTGAATGGGGATATATGGTTGAACCCCCTTTATCCTGGGTTTGAAACCCACCTTTTAGAAACGGCTGAATCCGCCCTTGAGGTCACACTCCTATAGCCTATCCACATTGGTAATTATATCGAAATAAAAAAAAATCATTACTTAAAAGAAAAAAAAAAAATTCATTCAAACAATCCAATTCAATACAGCAATGCATATTCAAATGGTAAAATAAATATTCCAAACAAATTAAAATGTACAAATGCTGTTGTCCTTTGAAGAAACCAACTGAGTAGCCTCAGACTATAAATTGAACAACTTCAGATCGAACGAAAATCAAAAATCTTGTGAAACAGAAACTGTCTATCAACACGGAAGCTTATTTACAAATTTGGCTATATATTTTGGACCTTGGATTATAGCTCTCCCTCTTTTATATAAGCTTTGGATTTCAAATATTTTGGCAACGAGCATCACTTCAAAGACACTGTATTGTCGAAATGCGTATCTAGTGCATGAAAATTGGGACCGTTAATGTTATTACTTCCACTGGGTCTATGTCTCTGCTGGTGGACTGTTAGTTCCCGGGGGGTATCACCAGCCTAGTAGCCAGTTCCTTGGTACTGGTACTGGCATGTAAATACGGATTTTTTGTGTTATTTAAATTTTCTGTAGCAAATTATTATAAATTATGGAATGTATCTCCCTCATGCAAAGCTCTGATTCCTTTCACGGATTTGGCTATACTTTTTGAACCTTTTGAATTATAGCTCATCATCTTTTATATAAGCTTTGGATTTCAAATATTTTGGCTACGAGTATCGCTGAAGAGACGTGTGTTGTCGAAATGCGCATCTGGTGCAGGAAAATTGGTACCGTTAATGTTTTTACATCGCGACAACAGCGAGGACATTCCGCTGTATTAATGACAGAGATTTGACCTTAGTTTTTGACTAGTAACCGATCGTATAAATACGCTTACATTTCTTAGTGCAAAATAACAATCCGTATCGCTTGTTATAAATTCATTTCTACAATGAATGCTAAAAAAATGTTTAGAAAACAAATAGATAAGATGTAAACGTCAAGCGCGCGTTTTGTCTACAAAAGACTTATCAGTGACGCTCGAATCCAAATGTGTATACATATTTTCTATATTTTAGAAATAATTCAGGGAAGGCATAGATTGTTGGAAATTTACACATGGATTGGGCCGTGATATTCGAATTTTATCCTGTTGATTTCTCCGAGCTCTTACAAGTGCATTACTTCTTTTTATTATGCATCCAAATAAGAATAATAGTTTTTTTTTTTTTAATTGCACTGTTTAAAACAATAAAATCGACAAAGGGTCTGCAAATAGGTTCCAATGCATGTAGATTTACGCGGAAAGTATATTGTACATAACAGCAATTATTATGTATACCTCTGAGTCTGCGCTAAGTATTGATCTATCGAGAATTTTGTCACAGTGTTGTTTACAAAGCGACGTCATACTAGAATTATAAATTTAGATCTTTCAGTGCTGTTTATTTGGTATTTTTATTGACGTAAGCGTTCTTGTACCATCATAACTGTCGTTACCTTTAAAGCTTAAGGTAACACGATACCGAATGACGTTACGCCACGAGTTATCGTTCCTGACGTTATTGAATACCGGTTCACACAATCAAGCAAATGCATCAGGTTTTGCAATCACAAAGTGATAAAATTATTAAAAAAATATTGGGTATTTATGTGACATTTTTAACGGTAAAGCCTGAAAAAGTTAACGTAGGCTGAGAAATACACGGGAACATGATTCGGCAAAAATAAAACGAAAAAAGCAGGTACCGTGACAGTCTGATTAAAGCCATCCCCAAGTTGCCACTTGCGCCTATAAACGCAAGTTGATAGTCGGGACTGGCTATAGTCAGACTGGTTACAATCAAACGACTGACTAATTATTATTCAAGCGGGGAAAAAGAGACTGAAATAGCTAGATCTTGAAATCCTTTAGATTTTTTCGTGTTACTTACGCTTGCATCGGGATTTGGTGGTAGTGTGTGTTTTTTGTGTGATTTGAGGTGGAAAAAATGTACATGTACAAGTTCGGTGACAACACGACTGAAAGAGAATTAACAAAATTGCCTTTTTAGGCCCTGAGGGACATATTGCTCACATACTTAGGCAGCAACCATTTGATTTTCTGAGCGGAGGGGGGCTATGGATTTTTTTTCTGGACAAATCTTTTTTTTTCGCCTTCGGCGAAAGACAATCTATTTTTTTGGCGACAAGTCGAAAACAAGTTTTTTTCTTTCAATGTTAGCATTACATATAGTTGCAGCTGAGGGTGAAACAAACATTTTTTTTTCTCAGGGTCAAAAACAAATTATTTTTTTCTCCAAAAACTGGAAAAAAAATTTTTTTTCCAAGAAAATCCATAGCCTAAAAACTCAAATGTGGTTGCTGCCTTATCGTCGGGAAAAGCCCGAGGAGTTTCACAGTATTAAAAGGAGTTTTTAGAACAAGCATGCAACTTCCATGTAGATCTATATACACGTAAAAAATAACTGTATGCATTTCTTTCCGTGGATAAATATAATATATAAAAAAAATCATATACATAGATATAGGAAGATGTGGTGTGAGTGCCAATGAGACAACTCTCCATCCAAATAACAATTTAAAAAGTAAACCATTATAGGTTAAAGTACGGCCTTCAACACGGAGCCTTGGCTCACACCGAACAACAAGCTATAAAGGGCCCCAAAATTACTAGTGTAAAACCATTCAAACGGGAAAACCAACGGTCTAATCTATATAAACAAAACGAGAAACGAGAAAAACGTATATATTACATAAACAAACGACAACTACTGTACATCAGATTCCTGACTTAGGACAGGTGCAAACATTTGCAGCGGGATTAAACGTTTTAATGGATCCAAACCTTGTATGTATATTGTAATACTAGTATAAAAAGTATTAGCATGAGCTTTAGAAACACGATGGAAAGCGAGACTCGCCGAGCTTTCCACTTGTTTCGAAGCGAGTGCAAAAACCTTTTATAATTCTGACAATGTATATTGCACATAATTTTATATTTTGTTTATATCCTACAATTTACACCCCAAGGCCTAGGGTGAATAGGAATAAAAATATGATCACTTGGTCTTCTTCCGACCGGCAGTAAAATGCTCCAAAGTGAGGCGTACATTTGGCTGTGCGGGATGTATTATTTATTGTTAACTGCGTCTTGAACATGCATAAAATATTTGCCACTGGACGTAAAGTTACCAGCAATCAATCCTACAATTCAAAATCGCCACTTGAAACTAGTAAACCACGCAACATCATATTGTTTCACCCGTGTAAATTCGACCGTCAATCCCACACTTGATAGTCTTCTTGTTTCAGGTTTAAATTGTGTACCTGTTTTAGAAAGGTGCGCATATCGTCTGGATTTTCTTTTTTTTTTTTGTTTATGACAGGTTGCTTAATAAGCCATTTTGATAAATTATAAAGGCCCGGGTAACATCTCCTACATGTGGAATTTCAAGCTTGAGCTTTTATGTTTCGCAGTTTGTTTTACTTATAAAGAATGCATATATGATCTCTACATTGGCTAGGGGATTGGCTCACAGCAAGCACCACGCTATATAGGAACAAAAAAAAATACTAGTGTTAAACCATTCAAACAGGAAAACCAACGGTCTAATTTGTATACAAAAAGGAGATTCAAAAGTACAGGTCAGATTTTGTCGAATCAATGTGAACGAGAACAGTATGATTCATCTTTGTCACAAGTTAGTTTCATTTTTATCAATAAAGAAAGTCTTACATGCATTGCGAGCATATCAGATATATATTATTTCGGTGCGTTCATTATAAAATTGCTAAAAATTAATGTTATATAGTATGTGAACAATAATTTGATACTTAGCTATTTGATAACGATATTGTTTGTTTCACCACATCGGTACTGGCAATTTTACATTTTCAAAATGGATGATTGAACCTGGTTTTATAGCGCTTAACCTCTCACGTGTATGACAGTCTCATCAAATTCTGTCATATTTACAACGTTGCGTAAACAAAACAGACATAATGGGTAAAATTGTAAAAATATGGGTACAACAGTCAAATATTGATAATAATAAGTACTAATATTGATATAACAAAAACACCGCTATGATATTTTAAAAGTATCGCATTGATATTTTAAAAGTGTCGCATTGCTTATTTATGTATATAAGAAAAACACAGCACTTCAAATTTTACACGGACATAAACGTTAGCGTTTAGCTAACTTCTGAATGTATATTTAGACTCAATTGTTGTTAACATTTGAACAATAAGTTTAAAAGTTAGTATTTACTTATTTTTTCGTCGCCAAAAACAACATTTTCCGCATGAAATGTCTGCATGTTTACAATTGATATTAGACAATATCGCTCATTGATATAAGAAAAGTTTTTATCGATACGCTTCTTCCATAGACTGATACCCCTTTGGTATCTTTCACCTATCCTTTTTATTTCCTAAACAAGTATTGTGTGTGGGTAAGGATCTCTGCCATTCCACAGACATTTGTACATTTAAAATTGCTGGAGATGTAGATAACACTTGAAGAATCATCCCATATATATATATATATATATATCATTCGTGCATTTTCGAAAAACAAATAAACGGTTAAGGGTAGGGTAGTTAACCTTATTTCTACATAATGGAAGACCCCTTGTGCACTATATAAACCATCATATGCATTTTAGCAAGTTAAAGCTAAACATGTATGGTATAAGGGGTCTTAAATATTTTCAAGATATAAAAACAATTTCAACGACAAGGCAATGACCTCTAGGATGTCGCTAAATGTTGCATTTGATTTCCTTTGTCATGTAGCATATTTTCCGTGATGGGATCATTCTAATCTTTAGCAGTTTGTTGTGCAATGTCAAATGAATACGTTCAATTTCAATGGTCAATGCCATTGACTTTTCAACCTTAAGATTGTCACATGCCCTAATGATCCTTACTGTGGTTCCGTGTCCATTAAAACATGAACATACTACGGACATGGTACAATATTGTACTAAAAGGGGCCTGAAATTTAATGTTTAACACATCACAAATATGAAAATGATTAATATTTGATTTTAAAATCAACCTATTTCAAAAGCAATACTACTGTGTTTAACTCTAACAAATCTCTTTAAAGAAGTTTATTAAGGGCAGCACATTTTGGATATTTTGTCAAAACACTATGATATTGTGCATATTTTAGACATAAAAACTTGAGGTAACACGTGCCCCGTAAGCTAGGATCCAAATTCTGAAGGCAAAAGTTATTAAGGAAAATATTGAATCCATAGGCACAACACCTTCTTGATAAGGAGTTACATCTGCATTAGATTATGTTAAAAACTGTTTAGAAGTGTTGAAAATGTTAACCAAAAACTAATGTTATAACACAAAAAATGCATACTTAAGGGAAACAAAGACGTACTTATGAACCACATTAACAATGACAACTACTGAACATCAGGGTCTTGACTAAGGACAGATGCGAAAAAAATGCCTCGGGTTTAAACGCCTCAATAGGTACCAAATTTCACCCTTACCCGACACAAAAGTGTAACAAGGTAGAAAGACATACTTAAGCTTGTTGTTCGGTTTGAGCCAAGGCTCCTTGTTGAAGGTCGTACATTGATATATAATCGTTTACTTTTTAAAAATTGTTATTTGGATGGAGAGTTGTCTCATTGCCACTCACACCACATCCTCCTATATCTATTTAAGATGTAAAAAAAATAGAACATCTATACAGCAATAAGACACTATTATGCTTACTTGAAAATGTAAGGTTTAATTTCTTTGCTTTAACAGTTTATTAAAAAAAAAAATAACTAGTTGAAAACTTATTATTACTAACTAATGATATCTTCTTTTCCTGAATATTATAGGACTTTATCTATTTGATACATTCAATGGTATGGCTGACAGAACATTATATACAGATAACACATCATCCGATTTCGAAGCAAGTCGAGAGAATGATAAAATATCCAATATTCAAGCATTGCAGGCAAATTCTATGTTTTCAACTTGGTTCAATTATTTGGAAATAGAAGAGCAAGAAACACTAAAACAAGCTAGAGATTCCACAAGATTATTTCATAATGAAAGTTCTAAGTCTACAGTTTATTTGAATATGTTGCGACAATACCCAAACTCGCCAACAGCGATCAACTACACCAAATCGTTGCTTCATTTTATGCGAGCTCTACACATATTAAAAGACTACAAAAAGGATACAGTTGAAGATATTGAAGACTGTGAAACACTTTCCCAAGCTTTTGCGAATATCGTAAATGGATACCTTTATGAAAACAGTATGTTCGAACCATTTCAACCACCTGATACTATGTGTGTTCTTGTTGACAAGTATCTTAGTTTCAGACCTAAGAATATATGTGCTGAGTACGTCAAAATTATCATTCAAATGAGAGCGTCGTTCAAGTCGGAGAAAAGAAAACGTAATCTTTTGTCAGAATTTGAATCGGCAAAACTACGCATAACAACCTTAGAAATGTTTGCATTGAAACTCAAAAAGAATAAACAAGTAGACTGTCGCCCATTCAACCAACGAGTTCTAATCGATGTATATTATCATCTTGGTGCAATGTACGTATCTACAAAACAACCATCGCGCGCTCTTGATTCTTTCCAGAAATGCCACGATTTAGACGATACAAATTTTAGTGCTCTATTTGGAATAGCATATCATCTTAGAAAAAGTGATCCAGCAAAAGCTATCGAGTTATTTCAGACATATATTAGTATGGCTCCGAAATGTGATAAACAATATCCAAATGCTTATTATTTGATTGCGTCTATATATTGCACTCAGGGACGTTTTGAAGAGGCAACTCGGTATGTGTTTTTAGCAGAAGATGCGGAGAAAAATCGTCTACCATTCTTGCCGCCTATTTCAATACCACAGAAAAGGAAAATGCAGCACTTAAAATTTAATTCCGCACAGAAAACAATATTGAAAAAAACAAATTTAATCGAATGAAAAATATATCTGATAAAGTTTCTACGTATACATGTATGCTAGATTAAATATTACTATAGGGAGACATATTTCATAGTTTAGAGAAAGATCTTAATGACAAGAATTAAATATGAAATCTGTTTGTATATATAGTATCATATTGCCAGCACTTCACCGACAGTCAAGAATTTTTTTTGTTTAAAAAACGCTGCAATATCTCATACACACATGAAATAAATTAGAATCATTTAGAAATTAGAAAATGTTACATATATACAAATGGACAGCTCTACATTACAGACAAAACGATGCACTAAAATTGTGACTCATAGTTGTTAATTGCTGTTTCATTTTGTCTTTTGAGAAAATTTGTCTCATTTGCAATCATACTACATCTTCTACGTGTAGTTTAGCAATGACTGCTATTGTTGCACAATATTTATTCTTTTTATATAAAATGTCAAAAACGATACGTTTAAAACAATATGTTTTCCAATTTCTTAAAATAGTTTGAAAGTTACCGATTTCCATCAACAGAGTAATATTTTGTTACAAATTAATTTAACACTTCTGACGAAAATTTCAATTTAATTCATTACTGAGAAAATCGTTTTTTTTTCTTTCTAATGCATTTAAATATAACTAAATTGTGTATGTTACACGTCTTCTAATTGCTTGAATTGTTTTTTTTATCAGTCCAAAGACTTAAATTAGTGATGTAACTGACTTCATCAACACGTTTTTTTTATGATCTTCTCCTTAAAAATGGAATTTTAAGTTAAATTGTATGAAATGATTTAATTATTTTTTTAGCTGTCTATTCATAATGATATTAACAATATGGTATACAATAAAATAATTCGCTACGCGTGTTTTTCAGTGTGAAGAATTTTATTTATGTTAATTCTTCGTAAATAGAAAAAAAATCACAGTCATTCCCTAAATATGTCTTAAAGATAATTATATGTATAATATGTCATATATCGTAAGTTTAGAAGTGGTTAGATGATTGTTTGTTTTTGTCATCACAATGTTTGACAGTTTTATAAGCGTTGAAACTGAACAATAAAGGAATGTGTTTTGAAATTCCTCCCCAGCAAGAAAAAATATACGAAACTTGTCTATGTTGTCAATCAACACATCGATGTTTTTCACCGGTATGCAATAAATAAATGAAATATGTTAATAGTTTGATTTGTATTTTGTGTCTTAAAATAATTACTCTATAAAAAATCACAAAATACGAACGCCTCATAACATACACATATCTAACAGATTAAAATTTTAATTGGTGTAAAGCTTCCTTTTAGTGTAAAAATATTTTATTAATTATATTCAGGTACATACATAGGCATTTACATAATAATACAAGTGAAATAATTAATATCATTATACATGTAGTCTTTAACATGTTGTGTTCCATTTTCACTTGTTATACAAAATGGTGACACCCCATTAGTCCGACAACCATTATTCCGACAGGCCATTACTCCGACAGCCCATTATTCCGACAGCCCATTACTCCGACAGCCCATTACTCCGACAGCCCACTAATCCGACAGCCCTTTACTCCGACAGCCCATTATTCCGACAATGCATCTGTCTTGTGTGTTTAGGAACATTTTCTCTAACAAGACCAACTCTGTTCTCTTTCATATTTGGGCTTGTCCGTTTTGATTCCAATCATTCTTTCCATGCGGATATTTGTCTCATTATATTGGAGTTGAAACACATGCATGTTTCAACTGCTCAGTCCTTACCCTCGACGCAGACGACGACATCATACCATTATATACGATCCATAAAAAAAGTTTTGCGGTAGTATTAAAACAAATATGACGGACAAGAAAATTTCGGCAACTTCTACTTAAATAGTCATAGAAATATAGTCAACGCAATTTGACTGACCTGGTAATAAATCTAAGACAATGTGTGACATTCTTGTCCTACTTGTGTTTTTGTCAAATTGTCTAATTGTAAATACTTAGTACATTATGTGTTTCATGGCAAGCTTGACACTTATTTTTCATTAAAAGATTGTGTTACATTTATATGTAAGTTTCAAGGAATTTACCACTTGTTTGCATTTTAAGACAGTGTGTGCTCCTCATGTAAATGTTGGTATCATTGTTTGTCCTGATATTTAGCTGAACGTAATAAATCATCATTTGGTCTGATAAATTGAGCAATAATTTTAACGATCTTTGTGATTTGTTCATTTTTACAGCAGATTATGTATATGTTGTGACTAATATAGTGTTATGATACTTTGCTGATACCTTGATGATTTTTTCCCTTGATGTTACCCTTTTTAATTTTACAATGCTGAAACATAGTAGTTTGTCATCGTACTACAGTGGTTTTTTTTTACATATGACATGGCGCTGTATTTATATATCTTGTCATTGTGTTATTGTGCCATGCTAAATGTTTTTTTAAATCCTAATATCTATAATTAGTTAATTTACATATTTTTTGTTGGTTGTCAAAATTAACAGTTTTTTCTGCTGTACCCCTGTTTTTCTGTAGCTTTTTTAATTATTGTGTTTGTTTAATTTGTTCACACATCATTGATAATATTTTGGAATTGTATGCGACTGTCATACAAGTGAGAGATTTACATGTAGCTAGCTATCAAACCAAGTATACTCCACCAATTTTTACTTAAGAAAATGCATGTACCAAGTCAAAAATATGACAGTTGTTTTCCATTCGTTTGATATGTTTGAGCTTTTGATTTTGCCAGTTCATTAGCGACTTACCATTATAAATTTTCCTTGGAGTACAGTGTGTTTGTGTTTGTGTTTGTGTTTGTGTTTGTGATTTTTATTTTTTGTTTTGGTTAATTGAAATAAATGAGGTAATAATTACAAATGCTGCAAACTGTGGTGATATTGTTAGGTGTGATTGCAATGTTTTTACGTTACTGTGTCGACTTTGACTCTTTTTACCTTCTAAGGCTGCCAAGGAAGCTTACTTTTATTTTTATGGATTATTAGTTACTTTTTCTTTATTTATACTTATTTACTTATTAGATAAGATTTGGAAGTTAGATATCACATTGTAGGCTATTGAATATTTCGGTGCCCGATGACTTTCAAAATACGGATGAACGTGTGTTAAATTCAATTATACGAATTCACTTTCATGAAGTATGCAAAGTACGTATATATACATAATGAACATAGTTACTATAAAGGATGACATAAGAAAATATGAACTTTCCCATTTATGATTACATTCGAAGAATTGAAATGCAATATGGATAAAATCGTGTTGAATCGTAAAACAATTCACAGTTCAGTTTAAAGTCAATATTGCTTTATCAGTCGTCGAAATGTATTTGGCTTATACGAAGTCCTTGTTTAAGTTATTCTCACTTGCTCATGATTTATCGGCGAGTTGTATATCTTAATTGCTTGTAACCTACTCAAATCAGTGGATAATTTGTTCCAATATTCATTCCTTGCCACATTTTGGCATATTCATATCTCCATTTATACGCATTAGATCGCTGTAAGTATTTGTTTGATCGGTTCTAGAAGAAGATAATTCAAGATAGGGATTCAAAGATTCTAAACTTGAATTATTTATCTTTGAAGAAAGCTCCGTTTGTTCGTCAATGGTGTCATATATAGCCGAAACTGTTGATATTCGATTATCAGGTTCTGCATAAGTTCGTTCCGATCGTTGAAGAGTATTACGTCTTCGATACCAGAATATCAGTATCAGAACTAAAGTTATTAGAATAACAAAAACGACACCAATTATTGGATATACGATTATCTCCCGTGAAGTGACACCTGTGGATAAAAAGTGAAATTCGATTGTTGGTATTAAATGCCATGGATAAGTGGCGTCTTTAAAGACAATGGCGTATATTGAAATGTTATCAATAATTAATTCTGATGAAATTAACTATTTAGTGTATTGAAATTTTATAAAATCTCTTTTCGTATTTTCATAAGCAATGGGTTTAAAAATGGTTTTTCTTTGCATTACATTTATGTATATAGAGGGAGTTTGATTGGTTCGCAATTTTCTTGTTTTCAAGCAATATTTTTTGTTCGCTAGGCTTTCCTTACACATGAAATTTTTGAATCAACTGAGTTAGACACAACATAAAAACCAAAAATATGAGGCGGATTTGAGATTTCATTGTTTATCGTGCTCGAAATGATTGCAAAATTCAGGCAAACTTGACAATCAACCCAGTCTCTAAAACAACACAACAAAATCGACGGTAGCACAAAAAAAACAGTTATATACGAGAAAATACTAACACAAAATACCATGCTTTCAATTAGGTACGATGTAGAAAAAAACAGCAATGTAAAACAATGGAAAAGGTATAAAAGCAATAATTGTTTATTTAACAAAATACAATTTATCAGAATTTCTATTGATTCAGACGTTTACTTGACGTATTTATTTTTGGTCATTTGTCAAAGTTTCAACCTATTGCATTTACTGCAGAACTTCACTAGGTTTTTGTTTTATGATCTAAGTTCTTGTTAATGGTATACGCAATAATAACAGTGGGAAAGCCAGTGACATTGGAGAGCTACTTCCGGTAGTCCCGCGGGAAAGGGGACATAATCTAAAAATTTTGAGGTGGCGCTGTAACCAGCGTGTAAACAAAAACGTAGCCAGTGCTTCAGACAATAAATCTATTAAAACAACGTATCATCCATCAGTATTTGAGGTTAATTTTTCATTAGAATAGATTTTGTCACACGACTGCCAAATTCGGTATTCAAATAAGTGCTCCGTTACTGAAATATGATAAACCAAAAGACTACCTCCGTTGATTTCCAAAAAACCGCGGGTAATCCCCACGACTACAAACAACTGACACAAATACATCCTAAAGCTTTTCATTGGTCGAGATATAAATAAATGTGACCTAGAAACATATGGGCACATGACTATGTACAGGATTCCCCGTCACTCTGAGTCTTGTTTACATAATAAATACTTCAACCGGAGGTCAAAATTCAACATTTTTCAGACGTTTCGGGAGTTATTTCGGTGCAAAATCAAGCAAATTATGTCATATTTTACAGATTCTAAGCACAAAATTGATTGAGACAACGAAGGGTGATGATGTTTTCAGGATTTTAAATATATTTTACTTAAAATGTTAAGTGGTGGAAGGCTCGACACCGTCATTTGTTGATGTTTACAAGTTGCTCAAACTCCTCGTATCACATTTTCTGTAGTTATTTAATTATGCTGCTGTTGTATAACAGATTTATGGGCGAGATTTATGTAGTACATTGAAACTGGTTTAATCTATGAACGAATTTGTCCATATAAATAACTTCCATTGTCTGGAAGTAGACCTACCCCCCTTTTTTCAAAAAAAAAAATCAGTTAGTCAAAAGTTGTTGACTGAATAAGCATGCAAAAGTGCAAAGTGTAAGCACTCAGGTAGTCTTTGTTTTAAGCCAATTTTTAGGGTAATGGTTACAGTCATTCTTTCATTCTGTAAATTATTATAAATCTGAAATGTTTCAACTTGTCAATTTTAAAAAGTACATGTACCAATCAACAAATATTGCCTGCCTACTACTGATGCATCAATAATTTTCATATTTTGTTCTTGTTTATATAAAAAATACTAGGCAAGTGGGAAGTTAAAACACTCACACATGTTTATAAATGTCTGTCCTTACCATGCTTATCAAGCAACCTGATATACACTGTGACTAATTATTCATGTTTGAGTGTGTCTGTGCCCTGGGGCATATTTAACTCTTGAGAACTTGAGATTAACATTCAATAGGAATGCCCAATGCCTAGTTCATCAAATTCTTAATACATGTTAGAGCTACATCTATATGACCATTTAAAGCATTAACAAAATGCGATCACTTCCAAGGTCTACTTTAAAAATGGTATATGAATGTCTCACTCTGATTTTGGTGATCCTGTTTTGTTGCATTGATATAACTGCTTGACCCACATTTTTATTTTACACCAATCTACAGGAAAACAAATCTTGGACACAGGATCTATAGTTTATTAAGAATCATACCATTCCTATATCTGTGTGCTGATTTTTCTGCAATAGAATACCTTTCGACACATTTTACTCCATTCTAAAAGCACACAATTGCAATAATTTGCAAAATCATGTGTTTACATATCTAGGAAAAGGGCACATAGACATCTCATTCATAATACTACACATGGAGCAGGATCTGCTTACTCTTCCATAGGACCTGAGATCAATTATATATTGTGGGTTCAAGATGATCAGTATCTTTTTTTAAATTTGTATATTAGTTTAAACTTTTCATCAAAAAGTCTGAAAAAAAGAGATATGTATCTACTGAAAATGATTTATTTAGGTGCAGGGGTTACCACACTTTGAAATCTACATGGAAGCAAAACAGTGAAAGGTCATGTCATGATAGGCCACTTGAGAGACCAAACTTTCCATTTAAGTCATTCAAACCTTATAAAGAATAAAAGACCATCATTTTAACTTTTTATATCTTTTATTTTTCTTATGTCTCAAATACTACAATACATACATGTATATGTCTGATACAAGTGACAGATCCAGAACTTTTTCTATGGGGGGGGGGGGGGGGGGGGGGGGGGGGGTTGCTGCTGCTGACTATTTTAAGAGGGGCCCGCTCCAGTGATTCCCTATTTAATCAACCAATTTTTTTCCTATGAAAGGGGGGCCCTATGAATATGCTAGCTTTGCATCAATGAATCTCAGGATTTTCAATGACATTAAGTGATATTGTATTGCAACAGCATAGTGTCTCGTGTACATTTACCCCACGTTATCAATATAAAATGGTGGAGTGTTTCACATTGTATGTATATTTGAAAATATAAAAATGTTTATTAATAAAAGTTTATTAAATAATGAATAAATACAAAGTCATAAAAAAATGTTAAAATGAAAAATATGTAAAAAGTATTTTAAACAATTAAGGAGAACTATTGTTAACATTAAAAAGTTTTTTTTAAAGTAAAATCAAGTCAAATAGTCCTCTGTCCCATACATGTAAATCCTCAATATAGAAATCCTGCTCTTCTTATTCCTATTGTTATCTGAAAATATATAATTTATGCAGATGATATTATCAAATGAATTTAATTTCAAACTTCTTTAGAGTTGCTATATGATCGGTAAATTATAATATATATTTTAATTGTCTACTGACAAAAACATGATCTTCTGAGTTCCCAATTTAAAAAAAAATGTTGAAAGGAAATACTGGAATCTGAAGGATCAATCCCGAAATCCTGAGCTAAAAAATACCCAATCCAGACGTCCCGAAAAAGGTCCTCTAGAAAAGGTAATAATTATACACACCAACAGATGTTTGGAGAAATTTTCTACTTATAAAGTCATTTACTTAGTATCTAAAATTCATCACCATAATAACATATCAACCTTTTTAATAGATATAAATAATGTTTAAATAAAGTATAAAGTAATATGCAACATTAAATTATCTTACAGGTATCTGTTATTTAAAAGATAACTTTTCATTCAATCATTCATATCTTTAATTCTTCATACCAGTAATTGATAATAAATGTATCCAAGGCCAATAAAACCTGGCCACAACACCTAGCCAATACTGAAGGTGGCAATAAAATTCAACAATAAATCACATAATTTTTTTTTAGCATGGAAGGAGGGACAGAATTTATACTTTCCTACTGGTGAATATTTCATATACCTGAAATCTTTAAAAGATATTTAACATGCCCATATGCACTATTCAGCAAAAATAATAGTACTGTTGTTCACATAGACAAGGGTCTGGATGGGGTGTTCTGCATTTCTTTATCATTTAATCCTTAAGTTCATTTGTCTCTATTTTTTTATACTATTTGTCCATAATTTCTCTTTCCTCAATATATAAATAAGCACATCAATAGTTCAAAATGATTTTGACTAGACCTCTGGCTTGCTGCTAGGAATATGTAGATTTTTTCTGGGATGCATAGGAAGTCGTCCCAGAAAAAAAGTAGTCTTGTCAGACTTCATAATTATTTGGACTAGCATGTCATTTGCTCTATTTTATTTTTTTTCTTATTGATTTCATGGTAAATTTTCTCTATTCTTGTTCCTTTAGTAATAATTCTCTAATTATTTATATGTTTTAATAGTCATAGTTCCTAGTGGCAGATCCAGGGATATGGTTCCAGTGATTGGAATCTCCCTTTTTTGGGGACGATCAATGCATTTGAATGGGGACATATATTTGGAAACCCCCTTTATCCTGGGGATAGTTATTTTTTTCCTTTATTTTTATTGTTTGTTTTTTGTCACACTTTTTGGGTTCAAAAATAAAAATGTTAACCTTTTTACTATTCGAGCCAACCAAACAAATCAGCACAAATGCTTTACACAACTGTAAAAATATAATTAAAATTTAAATGCTTAGACATGCCAAAATTGAAGTTTTATTCAAATTGAAGTCTCACCGCTGGAAAAGGGGCGTTTATTTACATGTGGTCTACGGAAATTTACTTGATTTCAGAATCGAAAAGAAGCAAACATGTAGCCATAACCCGATCAGATCAATAAATTATGTTATGGATAGTATTCATATCTTTCTACTAACCATTAAAAGTAATAATACTAGGATTTCGTGAGCTCAGAAACCTTAATCTGTTGAAAAATGGCGTCGATTTATGTGCTTCCTTTTCGCAGCCTCAGTTACAATTTGACACGGAGTGATGGGTATTTATGCAAATATTTAGGGACTCCTATCATCATAGATACTATTTTTGGTCATGTTATATTTAAATAGCCAATAGGATGCAAATGTGTCAGTTATTTTCAGAAGGGGGAAACACCCGCCATATTTTTATCTTCCAAATCACAACGTCACTTGCCATTTTCAGATGTTCGTTTCTTGTAAAATAAAATCTTCTAAGAAGAAAAAATAGCATGGTCACCTGTAAAACTTACCTATATAACTAATTGATGATGAAATGACACAAGTTTAATTGTCTTTAAGGATAAATTTCTCGAAAAATCACACGTACACGATGTAAACAAATTGCCGCGATGGCGCGATACTGTCGCCCTCTATGAAAAATCGCGATTGTCGCCCTTGATTTTTTGGCCGTTACGTCATATGGAAGGAGGCGCAGAATCGATCCGTGGCTTTCCCACTGTAATGAATCATTTTGTCATCATAAATTATGCAAATTACTGTAGCACTAATAATATATGTTCGCTTTCAATGTTTTGCTTGAAATCGTTATTGTTTTGTTTTTTACATAATCAATATACCTGTATCTTTAGTCAAATCTGGATTTGATATTTCTGTGTCTATAATAAATTGCATTTATATATTATTGTAGCACATCCATATTACTATAATAATCGTTTTTATCTTTACAAAAGTGTTTAAACAAAACAGACTTTATTTTAGGGTTGAATGCTATGATATATATTAGTTTTCAAATTTAATAAAGACACCTTAAAATCATGAAAGAGAATTGACTTAATGTATAAATGAGTTCGTTTTGAACTAGTACTGTACAACATCAGTCTACACGATGTTTATTGTTTATAATCAATGGAAAATAAAGAAGTCTGCATGTACGACATTGCGTCTCTCGTGTTATCTCTCGGTGTAAGCTATTTTGTTTACCATGAACACTAACAAATATCATAACTTTGACTCACAAACCATGTATTTTTTGGTTCTTTTCATATCAATAAACTCATAATATGTATTCAATGTAGAAAAATGTATACCGTTGGTTATGAAATATCTGCAAAGAATGGTATAAAGGAAAAATGGAAAATTCGTTCTGCGAAAGATGCAAACTTAATTTTTATTAAATTGACAACAAATTTGAGATGGTATCTGAGTCATATGGTTTTGTGTACTGAAAATTTTATTCTAAGTCAATATTTAACTTTCCATTTTTATGAAATGAGTGAATAAAAATGGCACAAAGTCTAAGGTCATTGATATTTTTAAACCAAAACAAAACAGTGATTTTTATTAATAACTATCAACGGATATACCTACAATGTATGATTCTGGGAGGCATTAGATTGTTAAGAAACATAAGGTCATTTGTATTCGAATTATACTTTATCATCAAATGCAGTCTACTACGATTAGATTTTGTTAACCTTTATAAAAAAAAATTTTTTTTTATTATTATTTACATGATCATATTATATTATTTCCACATCATAAATTCAAATATTTTTTGACTTACCCATAGTAATACAAGTCTTATTATCAGATAACAAAATATAAAAATCTGGACACATGCATCCAGATAAAGAACTTTGAGCGCTGTTGTAAGCGGGTAATGGAAAGCAAATATGGCTACAACCGCCGTTATTTGTTTCACATACATTGTTCCCTGCAAAATATCAACCAAAATATATTTTATGATATTAAACGTAGTTTAAGAAAATAGAAAACACTTAATACGTGACCTCTGAAACAGAGGACAAACAAAAATAGATCCACATAAGTTATTTCCTACATTAAAATGCTTGTGTTTAAGCTGCTGTCATCAAAACAAAATTGACAGAAATTTGAGCATTTATTGATTGAACATACATTTGTATTTAAACATCTATTTATTTAAAAATTAGTCGTTTTGCAAAGAATGCCCGGGATACTCTTGAATAATTATATATATAAATAAAATTTACTGAACAAGTACACATTCCAAATGTTTACTGGAGTTCTTTTCTTGTTATCCTTTACTGATTGGTTTGCATTAGTGAAATGTATTTTATAACCTTTCGTCAGGATAAAAACCGCAATTTTTATACGTGTGCATGTAAAACAAATTTCGTTGTAGAAGGGTCTAAATACAGCACAAACAACATTTTCCAAAAGACCGAAAAAGTGAAAAAGTATATTTTAACAAAACGCATTTGACTAACTGGTCGAACAACTGATGTTCTTATACCCTATATATGTAGTGTGCTATATCTAATCTTGTCATTGACTACTTTCGATTTAATTCATTAATGAACGAAACTCGGGACGATTTTTTAACTTTGCATATTGTATTAAACATGTTATAATGTTGAAAACTGGATGTCTTGTATTTATTTCAAAATCATTTTGGTATTGTGCCGTTTGGTTATAGTCTATGTGGTGTTCAAATCACATCGACTTTTAATCTTTTCATTTAAAAAGTTTTGTGATGTTCTTTGCAATGTTTATATGAAACATATACATACCCTGAGAACGTTAACAGTACAAATTAAAATTTTTATATTCGTGGTTCCCTGTTCCCACGAAATCCTCTAATAATGGTATTCAACGAATATTTATGAATCCACAGTGGATCCTTTTTATTCTTCATTATTCTGCTCGTAATTATCATTTATATTATCATAATCATTATCATTTCCTGCAATTTTGAATATTATTTTACCGAATAATCACTTCACATCTTATTAGATTGAAAAGGAAACATCTACAAACACAAATGTTAATTGGACTTTCAAGGCCTAAATTATTTCACTAATAAACCAGTTTTGATGAAATAGTTAACATGACTTCACAGTTTATTGTTCAGAATTTTCAGAAAATGTTAAGATAAAAAAAAGTACCCCGAAGGACAAAGATTCATTTATAAGTGCTTCAAATGTGGTAATGCATATAAAACGAAATTTGATTAAGAAGACGCAAAATACATGCATCCAGAAGTAATCTAATAAAAATATTAAGGCCAAAAAGTTACCACAAATATATAAAACATCTAAAAAAATACCTGAAATTATAATGTTTTGTTAGCGAAACTGATTTTTATGGCTATAACATCCAACTCCGCTGTATATTTTTTTTTCAAACCGTTGTGTTTTTTGAAATCATAACTAAGTAAACAATTAAAACTTATATCAAAATTGTGCATTTTCCAATTTTCTTTCAGTTATAAAAATATTACCTATAGGTTGGACATCATCTGCAAATACTTGTATTCCCATAGGAGAACGAATATATTTTACAACAACAGAAAACTCCTGACCGGTGTATTTATTTACTCTACAAATAGTTCTATACTGCCAATTAGACCAATACACATAACTTCCATACACCACTAAATCGTATGGTTTGGGTAAAACATCAGCATTTTTTATTATGGTATAGGTATCTGTTCCATCAAACCTTGTACTTTTTATCTGGTTTAAAGAACCATCAATCCAGTATAACCTTTTACCAATATGATCTGCAATTATAATATTCTTTTGAGTACATTGTTTTGTAAGTAGAATTCTGTTGTTTCTGGGAGGTGAATTTTACTGTAGATGTTAGATATATACAATATATACACATAGTCGATAAATATAAAATTGATTTGTACGAGCTTTAGTAACAGGACGAAAGGCGAGTCTCATTGAGCTTTTCTCCTGTTTTATAGCATGTACAAACACACTTGTTATTCCTGGCATTGAACATATTAAGTTTTGTCTTGCAATTTACACCTGGTACTTCAGAGTTGATTTTGTTTTTAAATCCAAAGCAATGTTTCTGTTTTTTTTTTAAAGAAATCGACATAGTTTAACTCGGACCGTGAAGAGAATTCTATAATAAATTGTTACCTCGAAAGAAATATCCATCTAACCGCTTGTACGACATGAAAGCAAGTAACAGAAGACTTTATTTGAAAGAAAAATGTATTTGTTTACCTGTTATTTGTACAAAAGTTGGATGGTTGCAGAATAAATAAGAATAGTGTGTAAACAGGGACCCGCATGTAAGAAGTTATAAGAAGGTGTAGTATAATTGTGCCAATGAGGAAACTCTCCATCCAAATCAAAATTTGTAAAAGTAAACCATTCTACGTCAAAGTACGGTCTGCAACACAAAGCCTTGGCTCATACCGAACAGCTAGCTATTAAGTCGACTATTCCAAACTAAACCAAAACTATATAAAAAGACACACAAAACAAATTATGGAAACTAGCGCATCTTCTGAATTTCTTAATTGCTTCATTTTTCACAAAACAGGTATAATTATATCTTGGTGTCTTACTTTATCATGTTTGTCCACCCATAACAAGTCTTATTCAATATTTTATTTGCTATTTAACTAATTCAAATGGGACTTGAATTACCTATAGTCATTCCATTTGGCCAAATTATATCCGAGTTTATAATAATTGTTCTCTCTCCTCCGTCCATTCTGCATCTTTCTATTCTTGGCTGGCTCCCCCAATCAGAGAAAAATAACAAACTGAAAAATATGTCATTATGTAACATAAGATGAATGGTTGCATTTGTTTACAGCACTATGTAGGCTAATGCTTATTTTTCTATCTGGTTCTATTGTCTCTTGTCTGTTTTGCTGTATAGTGAAAAGTACAGTTTTTGCAAAAAAAAACAATCAGTTAAATGAATAAACCATGTTGAATTGATTAACCTATTAATTGTTGATTTTTTTTTCTCAAGATTCATAACACATATTTTGTTACTATAAAAGCCAGAAACAAAATCTTTACTAATTTAGTGGGTTATTAAACGTAGAAATACGGGAGGAAAATCTTTATAACAACTATTAACGGATTGTATGATGAGTACGGATGGATACATTATCGTACAATATGGTACATACAGAAATAAAAGAAAGCTGAAAAAAGTGTTTTGTATTGTAACGAGACACTTACTTTTGTCATATCAGTCATTGAATACTATGTAGCTATAAGAAAAGCAAACTGATACCAGGCAGTACATTTCGTTGTATACCCTCTGCTCCCTTCCCCAAAAAGCTTTTAATCTTTAAGACTGACATACAATAACAATACTGCTCATCCATCTTTTAAATAGACATATACACAAAATCCTCGACCGCTCTACCAATACCAAGATTTTTTCTCAAATAAGACAACAATCTATTTATGTTCTCATGATATTGCAAACTCACCCAGAATTTGGATCAACTACTATGGCCCTTGGTTGCTCAAGCCTACTATCATTTTTTATTAACGTTTTTTTGTTGGTTCCATCCAGACGCGACACTTGTATATGGTTATGACCAGTATCTGTCCAGAACAATAGATTATACATCCAGTCAATAGCTATCCCATCAGGAACGTCAACTGTTTCTACAACAATGTCTTCAATGGAACCAGAAATGGACGTTCTACTAACCACACTCCTAAATTAAAAAAGTGAATAAGTCCTAGGAGAAAATATGCCTATATATATGAAAAGTCCGAGGATCTTTTCTTGATTTACATTCACCAGGAATGTTCTGAGCCTCATATCTAAAGGCTAATGATGTATGAGATCCGAAACACGGGAAGCTGTATGACAAAAGGACCTTACGGAAATAGCTAAATCGATCAAAAGTGAATTTTGACCGAAGCAGTTAGAACCGTTGTTTATAAATACATTGATAATTTATGTACGAGCAATTTAAGAAAACGATGTAAAAGAAATTTATACATTCATCAACGTTTTACTTTGAGTGATGTGTTTTTTACGTGAAATAATAAAATTTCCAATGAACAACTTAAATGGGCACTAGATACTAAATAAAACATATTATTTGACATATGAATTGTTTTGTGAACATAAATTAATGAAAGAGATATAATGAATAATATTTCGTTTTTACCAGTCAAAATGGTTCAGTGTTGTCCAAATAATCTAAGAACCATCGATGATGAGTCATTAACATGCAGTTAATGATAAAAACTGATTGAATCCGTATTCAATTGACATTTAATTCCTTAGCTAGAGATTGACTAGCATGAACTATGTGTGTTCATTTATCATAAGGGCACGAATGTCAACATTGAAAGTGAAAGTGAAACAAGTGTAAAATCATTTACTTGACTGATTCGACCCACAAATCTGAATTGATGAACATGAATTTGAAAGCCAATACTCATTTAAGAAAGTCACATCTCTCTTTATTGTTCGTTGGTGAATGAATAATCAAAACTGTTAACAAAGTGAATTTTGCATGCACGTGTGTTCAAGACATATCAAAACACAAAATGCAAACCTAAAAATGGCACACTTGGACTTCCCTTAGATTAAAAAAAAGAGAAAAATCGCAAACAAAACAAGTACATACATGGATTTACAGAATAATGAATGCAGGCATATACACACCTGGATATCTTTTTTGCACGAACATCAGACCAATAAATATATCCCTGATCATAATGGATATCGAGATCTACAGCATTAGTTATTCTAGATGCTATAGTTTCTGTAACATTTGTCTCAAGGTCCACCCTTTCAATGGTGTTGATATTAGCATAGGTCAACCATTTACCAGAACCTAATATAAATATATATATCAAAATATGGTATATAGTTTACTTTATGTCTATTTCGACACTACAAATAGCCAACTACTGTAAAAACAATGTTTTGCTATTCTATTACTGTCCAAAAAACAATTATGTTGGAAGTTTTTTTTGCAGACCGCGATTAATAATAAAAAGGTCAACTGTTGTTAGAACAAATATGAATGTGGTGGGACAATATAATATAAACAAGATGACTATAATACTAAAAAAACTTGAGTCCTTGGGTTAGTTATAAAAACGTAAAAAAAACCATATTAAGTTATTTTGTCTACCTATTTTTCACTGGTTTTATATAGTAAAAATATTTTTTTTATGATATACCTTCATAAGAAGTATGACTTTTATAAATTTGAGGTACATGCTAATGAGGTTATTATTATATATTTAGAAACAAATGGCACCAAAAGAAAAACACGCCTCCTAATTGAATGGTCAGCTTAAAGTTCTTAATTACCGATTTTTCATCGTTATCAATGTAATTTTTACCTTTAAAAAGACATGTTTTTGCATCACTGTTTAGTTCGAATCCATCGGCACATGCGCAAACCCTTGTATTTTGAGGAGTTGGCAGACACAGTTGTTCACAGTCACCATTGTTTGGTATACATAGATTCGTACCTGAAATGTATGTTACGTTGTGTGATATAGTAAAAACTATAATGCTTTAATTTAGATTTAGTTATAGATTTCTCAAATGCATTTCTTTATTTAATAAAATTGAGAATGGAAAAGGGGAATGTGTCAAAGAGACAACAACCCGACTATAGAACAGACAACAGCATAAGGTCACCAATAGGTCTTCAATGCAGCGGGAAACTCCCGCACTCGGTGGCGTCCTTCAGCTGGCCCCTAAACAAACATATATATATACTAGTTCAGTGATAATGTACGTCATACTAAACTCCAAATTATATACAAGAAACTAAAATTAAAAATCATTCAGGACTAACAAATGCTAGAGACTCCTGACGTGGGACAGGCGACAGGGAGAAGTCCGAGTCCGATGTCAGAAGAGGTAACAAACTTGTACAACAACAAATATGTAAACAATTTAACTTTAATGTGTTTTTATTAAAACAGAATTGTATTACATAGATGCAGTTTGTCTATTTTTCAAATTTTCAGTACGACAGTTAAGACAACAGCTTAAGTTTTATTCTGATTGCCTGCACACACTAATTGTGCTTTTTATGCAGGAAAAGATAATTTGATTTACAATTGAATTGAATATCAGGATACTAGTACTATAGTTATATGCCGTCAGTTAACAAGTGGTATGTTCATATATGTTTATATCCTGATTGAATTCCATTTTTTTTTCCGCAGATGGTTTTGCAACAAAAATATAATAAATTTTGGAAAGCATATACTTAGTAACATATTTTAATGTAAATATAAAAAGAAATCCCTCTTACCTTGGGGTTGGTTGTCTACACTGTAAATCTTTATACCAACTGGGGTATCTGCATCTGATCTGATAATTTGGAAATTCGATCCAGTCTGTTTATCTACACGACATACAGTGTTGTTGGTGAACTGGGTGATGTATAACCAATCTTTATACACAACCAAACCAAACGCCCAAGGCAAATTATCTGCGGATGTCATAAGTATCCTGATGTCTGTTCCATCCAACGCTGAAGATTGTATTTGCTTAGATTGTACGTGATTGTCCACCCAATAAAGTCGGTTTTCAGCGAAATCTAAATAAGGCGTAAGAAGTAGAATATCACTGACGTAGTGTCCTTCAATCATCGACAGAAATAGAAACTGATGTAAAGAATCAAAAGTATAAAAACAAAATACATTTGTAACTTTATCATGTTTATAGAAGATAGTATCAGAAAAATACCTTCTACTCTTGCTAACTTTGCGTTTTTCAAAGTATACGAATAAAATAAGATGCTGGAAACACGTCAATGATATAGCAACTCAAAGAAACAATAAACCGAACACCCCTTAAGGTCGTACCAAAAATTGAAAAGATACTAGCTTTTGATCATAAACAAGCTGCTGTCCAAGTTGGTAAAAAGTAGATATAGTATATGAAAGTTATCAAAAATTTAAAAAACTTTAACCACAGAGTGAATGTGTTGTTTCCTGGCAGAAAATCTAAGTCCATTTAAAAGTAAAATACGGAAAAAATTAATTCATTTTTATACGAAATTTACTTCTGGATACTATCTAATGATCATAAGCAAGCTTAGTTTAGTTTAAGAAAGAATATTTTAAGAAAGTTATTAAAATTTTAAAAACTTTAACCACAGAGTGAATGTAAGATTCCGGGCAAAAAAACCTAAGTCCATTTAAAAATAAAATATGGAAAAATGGAATTTTATTTTTACAAAATTTACTTCTGGATACTATCTTATGATCATAAAGAAGCTTCTGTCCAAGTTTGGTAGAAATCAAGTATAGTTTAAGGAAGTTATTAAAATTTCAAAAACCTTAACGACACCGACGCCGACGGAATGAAGCATCGCTATGTCTCGTTAGGCTCGACAAAAAGCTTAATATTTCCATAACAATAGAACGCTATTCAAACGTTTATTGACTTTTACAGAGTTTTCTCCGTGTATTGTTTTGTTCCAAATGAAAGGTCAATTTACCTTGTTCAATAATCGTTAAAAATAGATACAATATATATGTTTTCCTTGCAAACCATTCAACAATGGTGTTACTTTGAAGTGAATTGTAATAATTTGCTGTTGCGATAAAATATAGTCAACTTACCAATAGACAATCCATTAGGAGAACCTATATTGGTAGTTACTATAGCTTGTCGGTTGCTTCCATCAAGGCCACATCTTTCGATCTTTGGATCCTCCACATCAGTAAAAAACATCCATCTTTATAATCAAATATATTTATATACATATCTATCACCTTATGCTAGAATTGTAGTAGTTTATGCTAAATCTATTATGTTTTTTCTATATCTGTTTTAGACAATAAAAATATCCTAATGTATGTAAGCAATGCTCATGATCTGTCCCCACTTCAGATATTCAGTTTGTTGTAATATTTTTCCTAAGCTATAAAGCTATTACGAATTTTCAGAAGAATTGTAAAATTTACGTCTACCTTGGAGGGAATTGTCGTTATAAAATGAGGCTTACATAGCTGTATGCATGAATTATTCAACAACTGGCTATATAATTTACAAAAATAAACATTTAAATGAAAGAAGCTAATTTGCGTAAGTACAGTTTATTTTTAGCTGGTTTAAGGTGGTATGGGTGTCTTTCGCCATCTTGGATTGTAAAAAACAGAGAATCTAAGGTCCATATTTTCTATCAAATTAGCAAAATTTGATGCAAGAATGCAGATATTTCATGTGTTTTTACATTTAAAAGATGCAATTTATAAGAATATAACTTATAAATATAAATATATGTACAAGTGTAGATTATTTTTGGTTGTTTTCAAATATTTTGAAATTGTCATTTTAAGGGGAGGTAACTCTAAAACAGTGCATTTTCTGTTGGATTGTTCATGGAATTTTTCTACTTTGTATTTTAGCCGGAAAAAACACACGGTGACCCTATCTTTTCTTTTGATATTATCAAAGCATTGTTTGAAAGCTATATTTTCCTAATTTATTTTACAATTCTATCATTTCGTTTAGTTTCTATTCACAAAATAGTGTTTTTTCCTGTATAATCCATACAAAATTTGTCATTTTGTCACGACCCGTAGCTTGAAAAAATGCACGGTGACCTATCATTTTAATAATATTTTTTAACATGTATCAATAGATACTACATTTTGGCAAAGTATGAACAAATTCTATCATTTTTATTTTAGACTCCCATACCACCTTAAAGACTTCATAAGCTCTGCCAATGTTTTATATAAGTGATTGTTCATTTTGCTGCCTGATAAAAAAAAATCAATAAAAAGGGTGTATTGCGTACACAATAGCATTCCTTTTAAAACGTACATTGTACAAAGCACTTACCCAATATTTGGATAAACAGCAAGAGCACGTGGATATACAAGTTCAGTGTTAATTATAGTTTTTCGTCGAGAGCCGTCCAGGTTAGAGACCATTATATGATCATGACTGGCATCAATCCAATACAGATGATCGTATATCCAATCTACAGCGATAGCATCAGCTAATCCTAAGGTGTTTGTTATTATGTCTTTCGTATCATTTGGGTTATGAAGATTCATCCTACAAAAGATACTAGTACAGCTAGATACATTGTAGTTAGACTTTGAATTGAGAAATATGTTTTTAAGGTGGTACCTAACACTACAGGGAGATTACGCAGTAAAATCAGCTAAACGTTTTAATTACGTTGTGTTGTTAAGGGAATATTAAGCTTCTCAATGATCAAAATAAGTGTTTGTCAATCTGCTATATAACCAGTGTAATTTTTCTGATAAAACGGTTAGTTCAAATATTTTGAAGTTTTTATATTTTTGTCAAAGGGTCAAAGTAAATACTTTGTCAAAATTTTATGAAAATTAAACGAGCCAAATTAATTTTAGTTAAAGTGTTGGGTACCACCTTAATGTCTTTTAATTGTTCCAAAGACAATAAACTCCAATGTGATACTGACCAATATAGACTACAACCTTTTTATCATTATCAAATTCAAATACAAAACAAAACGTATTTTAGTGCTGAATTTGATATTAATTTTGTATTTAAATGTTTCTTGATTCTTTTCTGGTGTAATGTATTGTGTAAAGTTTATTCCATAAATTTAACACGTTCGCATATTCCTTTTATGTTAAAACATTCGTGGAGTTTTTTCTTTGCTTATACATCTAAAGAAAAAACAAGGACCTTGCATTTTTTCTTTGTACTTATACAGACCGTTATTTTATAATGTATTATTGTTCTATGATGATTTTTATACTCCTGTCTTTTTCCTTATATGCTTTGTCTATATGACTTTTTGTGTTTCTTTTTTAACATATGACGTATCTATGTACTTATACATGCCGTCCGGCACGGTGTAATTGTGCCATGGTAATGTGTGTTTACATATCTAATTGTTTTATTGCGGCGATTAAGATAATAATACAATGTTGACCGCTTTATCCCTATTTTGTCGTTTAAACCTTTTATGTCTGTTTGTTTTATTCACACATCGTTGTCAAAATAACGACATACAAGAAGAGGTTAAGCAAGCTGTAAAACCAGGTTTAATCCACCATTTTCTACATAAATAAATTCCTGTACCAAGTTGTGCATTTGAATGATGTTGTTCATTCGTTTAATGTGTTTTATGTTTTGATTTTGCCATTTGATTCAGGACTTCCGTTTTGAATTTTCCTAGGAGTTCAGTATTTTTGTGATTTTACTTTTAAGTCTTTATTTTTCGATGTTTTGTTATGAGTACTATTGTTTGTTTCTGTGTCTTTCTCATTTTCTATAGCAAAGGCGTTGTCAGTTTATTTTCTACTTTTTACATGAGTTCACATAATCTTTTGGTATCCTTCGTCTTCCTTTTAAAATTGAGAATGGAAATGGGGAATGTGTCAAGGAGACAACAACCCGACCATAGAACAGACAACAGCAGAAGGTCATCAATAGGTTTTCACCGCAGCGATAAATTTCCGCACCCGGAGGCGTCCTTCAGCTTGCCCCTACACAAATATATATTCTAGTTCAGTGAAAATGAACGCCATACTAAACTCCAAATTATACAAGAGAAACTAAAATTGAAAATAATACAAGACTACAAAATGCCAGAGGCTCCTGACTTCGGACAGGCGCAAAAATGCGGCGGGGTTAAACATGTTAATCCCAACCCTCCCTCTTTACCTCTAGCCAATGTAGAAAGAAAAGTAAACGCATAACAACACGCACATTAAAATTCAGTTCAAGAGAAGTCCGAGTCTGATCTCAGAAGATGTAAGAAAAGAAAATAAACAAAATGACAATAATACATAAATAACAACAGACTACTAGCAGTTAACTGACATGCCAGCTCCAGACTTCAATTAAACTGATTGAAAGATTATGTCTTCATCATATGAATTTCAGGCACAATCCCTCCCGTTAGGGGTTTAGTATCATACCATCATAACATATATGAAAAGAACATAACCCGTGTCATGCCAATAACTGGTTTTTAAAATAAATGTGTTTAGTTCCGATGCAAAGACCCTATAAATGAATCAATATTAAAGCCAAAATATGCAATCTTTAATGACCTGACAACAGTATCGTACCTATATATCGTCTTAATAAGTCTATTTAAAGGTTGTGTTAGCTTCTGAGGTGAATACTGACAGTTTGTGCTTTCTAAAGAATATTACCATAAAAGATTGGATGTGAAAAACCTGAACGTATAAGAAGTCTGCATGTTGAGCTATATTTACGAATGATGTCCCTGTAACGATGATCAAATTTAGTAAATGTTTTGACTACTTTGTGATATCAAAAACCCTGGTGTAATACTTTTTCAGTGATACATAAATTTCTTTCGTTAAAATCTAAAACGTTGTTACATACACGAGCGAATCGTACAAGTTTACAACTTTTGTTATTTTAAAACTAAGCAGCCAATATCTTTAAGTTGTTAGATTAGTTTTACCTTGATATACGATCAGCTACTTGATCTGAATAATACATGAAGCCTTTGGTATAATGATAATCTACCGATACAGCACCAACCAAGCCTCTCACCAACGTACTGTTCGTCCATGTATCCATTTCTAGTCGGTCAATTGTTAATTTGTTTGTATGCATTAACCATGGATTAGCATCTATTATAAAAAACTAAATATACAAAATGTTGAAAATTCATTGAAAAGTCAACAATTTTATAACAACATTTAGTGCAAAAAATATTTTTAAATATTATTCAAAGTTCAATAATTTATTCAAGATGGCATGATGTTTAATAATTGTACCCCTTGGTTTTTTTTAAACAAGTTAGTTTCTACGTAAATATCTAGACTAAAGTGTGGTTAAGGTTATTCTTAGAAATTTCCCTATATGTTAATGTTTATTTGTAAACTCATCATTTTGTATCAATAAATTTGTTCTAACATTTAATATAGTATGCATACAAAAATCTAAATAGAAAACAATATTTATTTTATAATGTATCTTGTAAACGAAATAAATAATCGTTTCTTTCCGCCACCATATTGAATGTGGTTAACTGAATAAAAATGTACTCTTTGACAAGCATTACATTTATGTTTGGAATTTAAAAACTATTTTGATAACAATGGTTTTATAAAATAAAAACACTGAAAAAATTATTGCAACCGACCACCGCTCTCCTGCGTATACCAGTCATTTTTACAATTTAAGAAATACAATTACAAATGCAACCTCAGATTCTACATCTCATTATTAAAACAAAGGTGCTGTGATATGCTCCATTTTGTATATATTCCACTGCAAATGTCGTTTCAAAGTCAATTCTTTAAAAGCTTGTTGCGTCTAGAGGGATTAATTGAGATATAAAATGTGATTTCATCTATGCGGTGGCAGGGACGCATTTTAAGTCGTAGCTTTATAATTCGGGCGACAATCTCTTTTCTGGCAGCATGTGAAGGAATTTACATACTCAAAGATTTTGACTGTAACAAAATAAATATATTCTCTTTTAAACATGTATCAGACAAGGAAGTCCTTGTGATATAAAAATAGTTTTCGCTAATGTTAATATTGATAACTATTTTTGTTCAGGTCAATTAGGCATAGCGTATTAGTAACACTTAACACCATGTATTTGTATTATCAATGATTTAAAGTTACAAATAATATTAAAAAAGTATTCATCGACGCGTTTTATGAATCCTGGTGTCAAAAATAGTTATTTCGGCCTTTGATTTATTTGAAATATATATTATTGTTCTATTTTGTATGTTTTTGTTTTTAAAGTGAGTAGGCAAAGGGTTTAAAGTTAATCATTCTTCGTCACTTTTTTTATGATCCTTTTTGGCACTTATCCTGTATTCAACCTTGTTTATTGTGTCGGGCTTCAATTAAGTTCGTCTTTATTTGGTTAATTTGTTCCCTATTGTACATATTTTGTCTTTTGTTTGAAATTTGACACTGATATTTAATTGCACATCACAAATATCATTTGACATTTCTGTATTCGATTACAAAGGTTTTGTTCCTGTTCCGCATGGTGAGAAATAGCAAATGTGTCTTGTTCTTATTCGATCATTCGCTGTCAAATATTTTGTATTTTGACTTTCTAAACCATGATTAACAACTGGTGACGATTTTGTTATCCTGATAATACTGCTAATGTTAATGTGTTGGAATTTATCTTACATAAATAAAATAAACGTTTAAAAAAAGAAATATCAAATAATTTTATAGATTAGGGTCTCTAGGAACGCATTATAAACAGTAAAATGATGCCATAAATGAAAAGTTTGTGTTAGGCTATATAATAACATTTGTATATTGAGTAGAGGATGAGACGTCTCTTATATTTTTAACCGCTAGCAGAACGTCTTCAATAGCATGCTGTACAAATACGCCAAACTTATATATATAGAAAAAAAGGTCGGTATTTTTGTTTCATACAAGGTGTCATTTTGGATCGAAATACAATTTTGATAGTTCATAAGATTGTTCTTTGTCTTCGGCTATATAAAATGAACAGTCCCGTTATAAACTATAAAAAAAATCGACTATTTCAAAATACGTAAGATGAATAAAAAAAATATGAACCAAATTGGTCTTTAATATTTATAAAATATTATATATATATATATATATCACTCTTACCTTCAGCTTTTATAGTAATCCAGACATTAATCATGAATTCGAAAATTATAAATGCATGCACATAATGTTTAAATTCGTTCGCCATTTTATTCAAATTAAATATACTAAATTTTCCCAAAGGAGTTTAACAGATTACATTCGTTTAGTTAATTGAACTTCATAACATGAAATAAAATGATATCATTTGTAAACTTTTAAATAAGTCTATGACGAAAAAATAATAACAAAAATATTATAGCAGTATGTGTGTATTTTTACATCTTATTTTTATTTAATATTTAACCCATTGTTACCTTGCATCGAACAAGGAAGTTAATCTATGTTAATATGCATATACATGAATCCGCATTACCAATTTGATAAGTAGTTTCAATATACGTCTCGTAAATACCTAATAGAGGATGACTGTATACAAAGATGAAGTGGAGTAGATACTGTATTTTTTCACACGTTTCATTTCATCTGACATTTGTTTATCATTTTTCATTTCGGTTTCTTCAATTTTGAATAGTTGTGTACTCTTCCTTGATTCTTTAGGTAGATAGTTTATCATTAAAAGCTACATGGTGATATAGTATAAAGAATGGACACTCTTACTGTTCTTGTTGCTACAAATGTAGTAACCGCTTTCAATTATTGGTCCAATTATGTGCCGTTTTCAACAATCATTTGCTCTTATCAATTCATTGGAAAATTTCGATGATACTTAGAATAAACGGGAAATAAGAGACACTTGAATGAATTTAGCGTCTTTGTTCTTCAAAGCATCCCAAAGTATTTTATATATTCTTGTAAAACACAGCTTGACCTCCAAAACTGTATCTCGGATTTCCAATAACATCAATAGAACAAATTTTATACCCAATTGAATTTAGTGATCTCTTATGAATTGATGTTGCAAACTTCATTGAAGATTTATGAGAGAATGAAATACAATAGGAAAAATCTGAGACACGGTTTTGGAGGTCAAACTGTGTTGTGCAAGAATCTATAAAATATTTTGGGATGCTATGAATAACAAAGAAGCTAAATTCATTTAAGTATGAACATCACAATATAGCAACTAATTACATAACAATTAATTATGTAATAATTTTGTCATACTGAAATTAATACAATCTGAAAGATTAATCATTCTTCTTTCGTTTGGTACCACATTTATAAAATTTAAAGACGGATGAGTGGAATTACATCATTTTAAAGATGTCTGATTGGGGATGAAAATTTTTTGTATTGTGCTACCTTAAGGAGTAATTGCCCTTTATAGTCAATTTTTATCATTATTTTGTAAATTTTTGTAATCTTACAAAAATCTTCTCCTCTGACACTTCTAATGAAAAAATTTAACGAAACTTAATTTTCAGACCAATCGTTCAAGTTGTTGTTGGGTTGATGCCTATGAATTGGTAATTTTAAGAAAATTTTACAGCTTTTGGTTATTATCTTGCATATTATAATAAATAGGGATAAACTGTCAACAGCAATAATTTACAGCAAAGAAAGAGCTACAAATAAGTCAACTGACCCTTTAAGGAGTTATTTCCCTTTATAGTAAATTTTTAACAATTTTCATAAATTTTGTAAATGTTTGTAAAATTTTACCAAATATTTTCCAGTCAATTCTGGGCCAAGTTCATTATAGATAGAGATAATTTTAAGAAGCAAGATTGTCATGAATCCATCTGTGTTGTTGGTTTAATATGCACATAGACCAAGGTGAGCGACACATGCTCTTTAGAACCTCTAGTTATATATTCTGAAATGACATATTTACTTAAAACAGGTTCCCACGATGCAATTTAAATAGATTCATTGAAAGATATAAATTTATAATAAAAAAAAAACAATTGGTCAGAGAACAATTGAAGGTCTTTCCACACTTTTAATTCTAATTGATGAGAAGCTACTTTCGGTTAACTCAAAATTACTTTTGACGGCCAATAGTATGTTTCTTCATACTGATTCAATAAATAAAAGTTTCTATATAGCTTTGCCTGTATATGTAAGACAATTGTCCACTTCCGAATAGAAAATGTCATTTTTGGTCTCATATGATAGCTTTATTTACACTGATTTCTTTATATTTTGGGAGAAATTTGATACTTACAGTTGCGTGAAATTCACTTCCGGTCTCACATGAAAGTTGATGTGTGAATATTTAAACAAAAATAGTTGCCATGTTCTTTTCCAGGAAAAAAGTGCAAACATACCTTCTTCCGACTTAAGGTTGATATTTTTCGTAACCAACAGCTTGGAAATAAACTCATTATAGATACCAGGATTGAATTCTGTAATTACGTCAGACACGCGTTTCACCTACCAAAGCAAGAGACCCTATGGCTTTATCATCTACCAAATTGGAGAATAAATATAAACCTTAAATTGCATCATTTCTCGTACAATAACTCTTTTAAGGCGAATTATACGTAATTACACGCCTCTAGCGGAATTTGAAATACAAAACGTTCGTTGTTAGGTATTCATGTTATCTCCCATACTCCAAGCACGGTTAATAGGCACATGGAAGAGAAATCATAATTTTAATGACTTCGAGCGATCTACCAAATAATATTACTGTGTAATCTCAAAATGTCAAAGAAATGATCAGAATGACAATATGTGTGTACTAATGCATCTTATCTTTATTTGAAATTGAACCCATTATTACCTTGTATCGAGCAAGGAATTTAATCTATGTATAAATATGTATGTACATGTATCCGAATAACCAATGTGCTAAGGAATTTCTTTATACCTCTCGTAAATATTTAGTGGAGGATAACAATTACATTTACGAATTGAATGCTTCCTTTTGTAACTTCATTGGGGTGTAATAGCGTTGACCGAAGTACATTTTATACGCTTCATTCTTAAAATGTGCGCACGGTCAACGCTTTTACAAAGAGACAAAAAGAAGTAGTCAATACTTATAATTATATTTTTTAGCTAGGATCACGAAAACACCAATTTCCATCATGTTTTTATTTAATTTACCCGTGCACTTAATTGTGGGACCTCATGTCATCATGAATGATACTGTTTATTGAGTAATGAAGTTGATTAAGAAATAACGCGAGATTGCAGTGTAGCCAATCAGAATAACGTATTATAATGACACATACATGTAATGTTATATTTCAAGGATGAAGTGGCACTTCACCTGACGTCTGTATTTTTATTGTTCATTGCGATTTCTTCAATTTTGAATAGAGATGCACTTTTACTGAATTCTTTGAGTATGTTATCAAACAAATCAGAAATGATGATCTAGGCGGAGGACGAGGAACTCGTATTATTTTTGTTTTAGGAAACGCTTTTATTGGTTTTAAATTTGAAAAAAAAAATTCATATTTTATCGCGACAATAATCAGATATTGTTCAAGAAGCGTTTAAATTCGGTTATTTTGAATCGAATTTGTCCCAATTATACATTCTAATTCAATTTGTATCTTTCGCATGGAAAAATAATTCCCCGACAGCGTCCCGATTCTACTAGACGCTTCTACTGACCAGACTGTAAACCGACAATGACGGAAGATATCCGTTAGAAAACCGTTGCATGTAATAGTCCCGTCCAAAAAAATAATCGCTACATTCGGGATGATCAGATACAACTGGAACGCAATCCTATCACAGTCTGTTATACAGCATTGCACACAGCTTTGTATCGTGTTCTGTTATGTTTAAGACTCAGACATGGTTGGTAATGCAGAATTTTGTATTTAGAGCATATCCAGCAGTTCATTTTTTACGGTGAGAACTTTCTATTTTAGATATATAGGCTATTTTGTTCCTGCGTAAATCAAATATGTTATAAAACATATACCTTCTTGTGATTCTTTTTGAGTAAAATGAGGTTGAAATTTCAGATATTTGCTCAAAATTTTGATTTGTGGACATATTTTCTTCCCGACAGAAATGGATTGTTTTTTAAAAGATAAACACAAGCTGTTTTTTTGTTGTTAAATTATTTATGTTATAAAAAAGAAGATGTTGTATGATTGCCAATGGGATAACTATCCACCAGTGACCAAAATGACACAGACATTAGCAACTATAAGTCACCGTACGGCCTTCAACAATAATCAAAGCCCATACCGCATATTCAGCTATAAAAGGCTCCGATATGACTGTAAAACAATTCAAACGAGAAAACTAACGGCCTTTATTTATATAAAAAAAATGAACGAAAAACAAATATGTAGCACATAAACAAACGATAACCACTGAAATATAGGCTCCTGACTTGGGACAGGCACATACATATATATGGCGGGATTAAACATGTTAGTAAGATCCCAACCCTCCCCCTAACATGGGACAGTACAACATAAGAACGAACTATAAAAATCAGTTGAAAAAGGCTTTACTCCTCAGATGGACAAAAATACAATTTCTCTTTTATATAAGTATTATAAACCGATACAGCAGAATCTGTCATACCAAAATTGTAATCCTATCTATGTTTATTGCTATTGTTATATATATATTGATATACTAGTTTTTGTTTGATTGTATTTGAATTATCTCCCCTTGACTTAGGTTGACATTTATTATGTGACTCTGTCCAACATGTTGTCCAACATGTTATCTGTTAATGATCTCTGGTGGCCTCTCCTGGTACCTCTCATGTTGAACATCATTGTATAGGGAGTGATGCATGTGGCTAAAGGAGAAGGCTGATGCAATCATTAACCTTATCAGCATATTACGGTATTCTAATCCAGAGTGATACAAGATGTGTATGATCTAGTAGAAAATTTAGACCAATTAGCATAACTAACTTTTTAATTTTAGACTGTTATTGGAAAATTTAATATCAATATATGTCTTATGAAATAACTATATAATTATATATCACAATATATACTAAGTGTATTTTCAGATGAAATAAAAATAAATTACAAAAAAAATCCTAATAGACAAAATCGTCTGTGTTTCACCGAATGTAACGGACGCATCAAACTATTTGGGGTGCATGGTTGATCTCCCCGGACAATTTTCAATACGTAAAAATCTGTTAACGTAAACAACTGCGTTCAGACAATGATATTAGGACATTTCAGATTATTGAGGATAGAAATGGAACCTGTTGATTTTAACATATATTTACGGTTATCAAATCCATGGAGAAGTTTGATGATTCCTAGTATACAAAAAATCGGGTATACGAGCGACTTGCTTGCAGTTACTTTCGACCGGAGTAATTTGTTATTTAGGATACTGTACTTGCTTAATTGTGTTATGTTTTATGGTTGTTATCAGCTGGTTATCGCTCGACTGATTTTCACTTTTCTTTAAAAAAAAAAAGTGTATTTATAATTCAACAAATTTCGTTTTCGCTTGTTTATCTTTCCTAGTTTTTACTTTTCTAATTGTGGTTGGCGTTATGTTCTAATCACTAATAGTTTATTTACCATTTTGTTTGTCAAAGATGGACATGTGTATCATTCCTTGTCGTTTGCTTTCAGAGTTTTCTGTACAAAATTAAAAGTTGAAAAAGGCTTAACTCAAAAGATGGATACAAACATAAATATAGAGGGGACGGGTACTTGTATATCCCAACAACAAAAAGACACTAAGTATTGATCTCAGAGTACTTACAGTTACTGACAGCTAGTTTAAAGCCACTAATAACTAATAAAAAACATTATACATCTTAGACTAAGTTATCAATAAGTACAAATCGAAAATTTAATGGATTTGTTGTAAAGATGTCATAAAAAGTCAAAGACAAACATGACCTTGTGCAATGTAAAGATACATGTATCGACAAATTGTAGGTCCATGAATGTGTATATGTATACAACACTATAATATATATAATATGCATTTAATTTACTGATACAATAATCAATATTTATACATATAAAAACAATTTTCAATGATCTTATTACAGTGTTTTATTGGTAACCTTTTGGAAGTTTACCAGGATCGTCAAAAACGTCACAACATACACAGGCCTGGCGAACAAGTTATAAAATATAAACACCAAAGGAACATCACTATCAAACAAGGGAAAATAAACATTAGGGAACGATAAAACGTCCCTTTTGTCGTAAATTTGAATGTGTAGTTTTCCGTGTAAAACCGAAATATCTAAATCTAGGAAAGGACAGTTATAACCGTTTCAATTTGTCCTATTCAAAGTTAGTCCTTTTGGTAAATTTCTGTAGTACTTGTATATTTAAAAACAAAATGATTATTCAACGAAAAAGTAACATCAAGATAACGGTAAGTCTTGTTGAATTTATCAATAAGATGTAATTCAGACGGGTTTTATATTACTGAGTTTGGTCATCAATTGTGATTCATAACAGTACAAAAGCAAGTATTCTATCAAAGGAGCGCAATTATGCCAATTAGAATACCTGTCGATAAACTCTATTGTACATAAATATTATCACGGAGAAACTTAACAGCTCCAATCATCTCTAATCATCTCTTAGAAATTTTTTTTGTAAAGAAAGATTGTTGTGGATTTTAAGAAGATCGTTTGTAGATTTATTTTATTGATGCTAGACTAAGTATAAATGAATTGTTGGTTTTATCCTTTTATTTTTTTTTCAACCAAACGCATGATCAACGTACCCTGGCTTCCAACTGCTCTGCTGTGATCGTTACAGATGAAAATGAATAAAATAAAACTCGTTGGCACATGCCAATTATGAAGTGTTGTTTTCAATTTTTGATACTTTTGATAACTATTTGATAAAGTAAGCAATTTCACTCAAGTCGGTGATAGGGACCGTCTTGAACTTACAGTGAAAATAAGGCTATAATAAAAATCTAGATCATATAGTCACAATATATGTCTATCAACAAGTTGTTCTGCAGTATAAAAGAAAATAAATGATGTTCTAATGAAAACAGTTAACGTTGCCAACTAAACATAAAGCAGCATGCCTTGGGAGGACAACCTTTCATTGTGTTATCAACATTTCTTAAAAGATCGCTTTATCCGTTATTGCTATTAGTTTGGTTTGCAAAGAAACGAATCTTAACAGAAAACCATAGACTACTAGTCTCAATTGTCAACGTGTATAGTTAACAATGACAAGACAATGAATTTGAATTTTATAATTTTGGAATCCATTGATTAAAGATTTCTCGTATATCAGCTGCTGAAAACTTTTTAAAAAAAAATGCATTTAAAGTGGACTTTTCTTCATACTAATTTCAAAAATCTTATTAATTAGTGATTTTTCGGCGAACAGGGGATTGTTGATACACATATCTTGTTTCAGGTCACGCAATAACTACTACATTATGTATGTGCTTGTCATAAGAAGGGAGCCTTAAAATCAGTTGGTGGATATCATGATTTTTTTAGTTTACTGTATAATACAGAAATATGACAGTAGGTTTCAGGTTTACATTGCTTAATATTTGTCATCTCGGGGCTTATTTTAACTTTCTTTACTTGATGCATTTGCTCTTTAGTGAAAGCCTTACGGTGACCTATAAAGACTATTACATTATTTGATATCTAGTGGATAATTGTCTCATTTACAAACAATGCCTCATCCTTTTTGTTAAAAGGTTTATCGATTTATTTTTAAATCACGTATGTATTGGTCGACATACAGATACGCCAACAATGTTCTTAAAGCAATATGTTTTGTAAGCGTTTTGAACACATCACATTGAAACCAAAGACACAATTGTCCCTGTGTCGCCCACTTAGGTATATGTGGATCTTCAACAATAGACTCTAAAACAGTAAAAGCTAGAATACAATTGCTTTTTATGATCTTGTTCATTGATATTTTTTTCTGTAAACGATCCCGATATACCATTGCTTTGCCTTAAAGAAAACAAAGTTAAACATCGTCTTTTCAAGATAATATATATATAAACCTTGATACAAATGCAGTTTATCTTTGTTAACGTATCTTAACATCTTTTCTTTGTGGTTATTTTGAATTTTTAAAGTTTCTATCTATTAACATGTATAACGATTTTCCCACTAAGAGACAAACGCAGATCGAAAGTACAGAATTAATCTTTAAAGGGTAAATTGAAGCAACAGATTTGTTTTAGCCTTTGATGCTCATTTAGGTATATGCATCTCTTCAAAACTGGACATGCTTTACATAGATGACTAGAACATACTTCGTTACAAACTTATTTTTGTTAAACTGATCATGTTCTCTGTGTACAGTTTCTCACTATCTGCTATAGCTTCATCGCAAGGTAATTATCGTCATTATATGGATGTAAAGTTATACTGTAATAATCGGCAATTTTATCCCTGATGATCATTTTGGACATCTTAACGATTTTTACCCTTATGACTGATCTGTAGAAATTGTCTTGCTGATCTTTTTCACTTTTTAAAATGGTTATGGGCGATAACAACCACACGAAGTCGTATGTTAAAAGAGTTAATAGACAGTATGTAGACCCGAACAACCTGAACTTTTCCGTCTTGCAAGATCAGTGGACACATTTTAAAGGTAGATATCATAAAACTGACTGTTTCCAAGTTTGGTTCCAAATGACCCAACCGTTAGATTTTTTTTTTGTAAAATATAACGAACGACGATAGCCGACAGTCACTAAGTGATGGAGAAAGCGTCATAATTTGTATGTAAAAATGAATGCTCAACAGTATAACTTCGTTTGTTGAATTATACTTGTGTTTCTAGTACAAGGAATATAGACTTTAGTCTTAAATTTAGGTGAATCAAATCTCTTTCATTTTGAAGGTATATATTTCAGTTTAATTGAGGTCTGGAGCTTGCATGTCAGTAACTGCTAGTAGTCCTTTTTTAATTTATGTGCATTAATATCATTTTGCTATATTTCGTCTGTTACCTTATCCAACGCCTAACTAAGATTTCTTTTACAAGTAAGTTTAACTGCGTAGTGCTGTGAGTTTTTATTCAACATTGGCTAGATGTTAGGTAGAGAGTTAATATATCCAAAAGATGTTAAATCCAACCGCATTTTTGCGCCTATCCCAAATAAAGAAAAACTGACATTTGTTTAGTCTTGTGTGGTTATTATCGCTATATTGAAGACGCGTTGGTGGCCTTGTACTTTTTTCTGCTTTTTGGTCGGGATGATGTGTCCTGTCATATTCCCTCTTTCCATTCTTTATCTTAATCTATATAACACTGGCAGCACACGAAATGTGGTAAAAAGTTAAATCACGAAAATACTGAACTTAGAGGAAAATCAATTCGGAAAGTCCATAATGACATGGTAAAATTAAAATACAAAACGCATAAAAAAACGAATGGACAAGAACTGTCAAATTCATGACTTGGTACAGGTAACAATTAAATATACTAATTAGTGATCATTAACCCAACAGCAATTGAGATATGAAAAAAAATTACTTATTCCATCACAAATTAATGTGTCTCCTGTACTTGTTCCAAGATCGGACCCTCGTCAGTAGTGGCTTTATTCCGTATCTCTTTTTTAATGCTTTTCGTTAAATAGGAAAATAACTGTCGACACACTGTTCTTTAGCAGATCTTTATTGAAATTTATGTACAAACATAAGACAGAAGATGCAGAGTTTGGCATATTGTATATCTTTTTATAATTGGAGACCATATGCATTCCTCTAATTGTATTTTAGAAGTAAGTTTGGTCGTTTTGTTGGCGTCGTATTGACAAATACGACACATTTCTGTTTATTATGTGCTGTTGATTGTATTTGGTAGATTATGTAATATAAGTCTATTTTGGTGCAGTTATAATATTACTAAAAAAACACATTTATAAATATCAACAAAATCCCTAAAGCTATGAGGCTCACAAAGTTGTTAAGCCTTAATTGCGCGTAATCTAAAGTTCTGCGAAAACACAGATACAATGTGGTGGCGATCTCTTAATAAACTCATCATATATACTTACTACCAGGAAATTATATATTAACGCCAGACGTGCGATTCGTCTACAAAAGACTCACCAGTGACGCTCGAATAACAAGTGTCAAAAAGGCCAAATAAATTACAAAGTTGAAGAGCATTGAGGACCAAATATTCCTAAAAGTTTTGCCAAATAAGGCCTAGGTTACCTATTCCTGAGGTAGAAAAACCTTAGTATTTCAAAAATTCAAAATGTTTTGTTAACAGTTAATTTATAATTATGAACATATCAACGATAACTCAAGTCAACACAGCTGACTACTTGGCTGATGATACCCTCAGGGAATTAGAATTTCAACAGCAGTGGTATCGAGCCAATGGTTGTAAACAAACTAACATGCTTCAACGACATCTTTACTTTTTTTGAAATTGATGTCATTCTTTAAAGATTAAATTTTTTCTAACTTTGAATTGTTCGATATTCCTAGCAGTTTCCAACCCTGGAATATACAACGTTATTTGTATTTGGCTAAACCATTGGTTTTGCGATGCTCCAAAACCTCGTACTTGAGTTTACATATTTGACGTTTGATCTGAACATCACCGATGAGTCCTTGTAGACAAAACTTTAGTCTGGCGTCCCAAATTATAAGTCTGTTAACTTTTGAGGTATAGTTTTACCATGTTTGAAAGGGAGGAAGATTTTCCGTATGAAAACAAATAGTTTTCCCATTATTTTTGAACGATGCCCAGCAAAATATTTTCTTTACAGTTAATTTCTGACCAGCCAGAACTCCACACTCGTTGCAAAGGTGGTAAAGTTTAGGATTTGAAAATTGTATATCTAACGTAACAGTTTGATCATAAACTACAAGCTTTTTGAAAGGATCATAATATCCATATTCTCTGCCGGTTTGAATTTTTACTTTAAACTTTGTAGAGCTGCTTTTGTCCGGGGGTGTTCCTTTTCGTATTCCAACTAAATTTGGATGAAATGTTCTTAGGTTTATATTATATGCTTCCCGGTGTTCTGGAGGTTGTCCCAAGTTATTTGGTTCTGTATCACACATCTGAACTTCAACTACAAATGACTCAGTCAAAAGTGTGCACATATGTTTATGTTTTATCAAATGCTTAGTTTGACAATCTTTAGAACAATATTTTGCCTTCATACATTTGGGGCAAGACTCTAATTGCTGTGATATTTTATGACAGAAGCAACACGCTTTTATAGAACAAAATATATCTGTTGGATGTTGAATGGTTTGTTCGTTGTTTTGGAACACATTGATACTAGATATAAAAGGTTTTCTTGACTCTTCAAGCAACTCTCCATCTGCAACTGGGATCTTTTTAATATTTCTTATTAATGTTTTCTTTTTTTGACTTTGTCCAAATAAATTGTGTATAGAATTTACTGTATAAATGCCTGGACCGGTATGGTCTCTGATAGTGTTCCCATCAATAAAAACTGCTGCAGTATAGTTGTGTCCAATTCGTATCCCACCGCATTTGTTTTCACAAATCTCGTTATTTTGAATGTAGCTGTAAGATCTCGACTTAACCATCATACCCCAGAGCCAATTAGAATGAATAAGATTTCCTTTTACCTCAAAGTAACCTCCATCGAATGAAATTCCAGATAAACCATTTTGTCTTATAATGTTATCAAGAAGAACAGCTCTTGACGAATCTTTTTCGTTCAAGTTTACTGAACCGTGTCGATCTAAAATTCCACCACTCCACACTCCTTCTGCTCCATTTTCTTCAATTAAATTACCACTTATATACCCATATCCGTTCGGTCCAATAGCAATACCATGAGATTGATTTCTGTAAATTGTATTATTTATTGCTTTAATAGCACCTCCATCTCTTGCTTCAACTCCCATTTGTCTCATATTGGATATTGTGCAACTTCTGATTTCAATTAAGGAACCGTTTCCACACGACAAAACACCACCGCCACCACATCTGTCAAACAGGCACGAATCAACGTATGCAGTTCCTCCATTAGATACACAAACCCCTGCATACCCTACCTCACCGATACTTTTATTCGCAAATGACATTGAAAAACTAGATTGATAATCAGCCTTGCATTTCAATCGATTGATACATCCCTCTTCCCCTTTGCATTTAGGAAAATACTCGCAACCTATTTGTCCGTTCGAAAATGAACACTTGTTGAATGTTGCCACAGAATTATTGGTGACTGTGATCTGACATCCTCCTTTAAGGAATTTAATATTTTCAAAATGCGCATGAATAGAATTCCCAGGATGAGTATCGTCTATTGAATGACCTTTTAATTTACGTGCTACACAAATTTGAAAAAATGGTCCAGTATCAATTTCGACCCCTTCTTCAATGCCAACGACTTGAATGCTTTTGGTTGTGAATAGTGGTTCTCGAATAATATAACGCCCTTTCCGCAAAATGAGAGTTGTAAATGGTCTATCTGTTAACAGCATAATTTCCTCACTTAAAAATTCTGGCACCTCAATCATTTTGTAACTTAGTCTTGGATAACATACTCTTATTCCATGTTCCCGAAGACACCGTTCATCTTTATATGCTGCAATGGAAGCAGATGCGTAACCGATAGCTTCCATATTCGATGGAAGTGATCCAGACTCTATCAATTTAGAAACAGAATATGCCTTACAGTAGTGACCCTTGCCCTTATCGGTTGCAATTTGGATACAACTACTGGCGTCGTTCAACGCATGTTCGTAGTCACATATTTTGATGTATGCTAAGCTTCTATTTGAGTAAAATCTGCTGTCAATGTTATCTTTAGAACAAGACCTTATTCCCTCAGTATAACACTGGATAGCATCATAATATCTATGCTCCTTATACGCTTTATTTCCCATCTCTCTTAAAGATTCTGAATTGTATGGAATTACAGGTACAGGTGTAGTGTCACCCATATCTTTACTGTCGTTGTGTATAACAGACGCAAGACACTCCAGAATTGTCTCTCGATCTTTCTTTAATAAAGGAATTGTAATGCTTGTAAGCTCATGGTAGTACTTGGTGTGAACTGGCAATGTGGGAATTATTTGAACCATTTGTTCTTGATCAGCAAGTGCTAACGCTTGTCGTTGATTTATACTATGATATACAGCTGTTGTTTGCAATATTTTTAACATTTGGTCATTAAGGCAAATATTCTGTTTAGATTCGTCGTTTTTTACAAATTGCAGTAAATGTCCTTTCAATGTATTAGCATTGGAAGCTAACTTACCCCAGATACCCAAAGAACCTCGTGCCGATTCGTTGCGATGATCCACTATAATCACATCATTTGGATTCACGCATGAGTCTAAAGCCTTTTTTACCATACACAATGCATATTGAAGAATACAATAACGACGATCGCTAACCATGTTGTCCCTTATTACCTCTTGCACAAGTCTATGTACAGAAAGACTCTTATCTTTCATGAACTGGAACAACGAAAATCTAGATAAAATTTCAATTATTTGACTGCGTCCAACTTCATCATCGAGTGCTTCGGTGAGATCGGTGTCTTCGATGACAGGGTTTCCAACATTAAAAAGTTCTTGAGGTATTTTATCAGCAAATAAGAAAGACGCTATTTCCATGACTGTTATTGCAGCTGTGCCTAAATTTTCCCTTTCGGACTCTCTAGATATATATTCAATGTTAAGTTGCCAAGTGGTTGCAACTGTAAGCCTATCCTTGCCTACTTTTCTCGGAGATGGAGCTGATCTAAGCAGCTTTATCCTTTTTTTTCCAAATCGTTTGACATAATCATCAAATGAACATTGTATACTCTTGACATGAGCAGCTGCTTGTTCTAGTGCTAATGGTAAACTTCCAAGCTCTTCAATAAGTGTTAATATTGCATGGTCTTCAGAACTGTCAACTCTACCAGTTCTCTGCTTTACAAATTCTAAAGCCTCTGTTGTTTCAAATACACCAAGACTAATGCAATTCTCCAGTTTAACATGCATAGACTCTTCAATCTCGTTTGAATCTCGTCTCGTTGTAACGATGATGTGTCCGCGAGTATTCCTTTTCCATGACCCAACCAATAATTCTTTAGTATAATCAGAAAGATATTCCTCATCTGTATTGTCAACCACTAAGAGCCACCTTTCAGTTAAATTGAAAAACCATTTCAAAGTTCTCCTAAAAGTTTCTCTGAAGTCCTTTCCGGTTGTACTGACATCAATAGCTAATGTTGTTATAGAATCCTCTAAAGAACTTTCAGATTCGGCCGACATCCAAAATACACCACCTTGGTAAAATTCATGATATCTCCAAGCAAATTCCGTTGCAAGAGTAGTCTTGCCACATCCACCTAGACCAGATATAACCAGTGTATGGTGCTCGGTATTTTTGTTTACAAAGCTGTTTTTGATCTTGTTTATTTCATTTCCTCGTGCAACAAACGATTCTGAGCGATTTGGTGGGAAGAAGAAGATTTTACCGGTAGGTTTAGATCCACACATGTAGTTTTTGAAATCTCCAATATTCTCTTTCATCTCAGTTATGTCCTTCTTAATATTTGATACATCTTCAGTTGTCGATTTAGCTTCATATTCAAGTGTTTTAACTCTGTTTATGGTTGATTTACTTTCAGTTTTGAGGCTGTTAACATTTTGCGTATTCTCCACTATATATGTAATCGCTCCATCAATATCCTGCCTATTTTCAGTCTGAACGTTCTCAATAGTATCAATACGCCTACAAACACGCTCCATTTCACCATTTATCTTGAGCATAGTCTCATGTATCTTCATAAATGATCTATCCTTACCAGATTCCAGTTTCAACGCATATTCTGCTAGAACGCGTGTTTGATGTCTGAATTCATTCAAAACAGTTTGAGTAACTGAATAGCCTTGTAAAAACATAAATCCTGAAATGAAAAAATAAATAAACGTTATTTAAACATTTTCAAAAGACATCAAGACAGGCTGTGACAGCTTAGAAGTTGTTACTTTCTAATGTGAAAGATGAAATCAAATATTTGGTTTTACAAATATTTCATTTACTGTCCGCAAACATTGGCGTTTTATTAAAAATGACTTTTACTTAAATAAAAAACCTTCACCTCCTGTTATTGAAGATCGCGGGCCCTACAATCTCAAATAAACTCATCATAGATACCAGGACTAAATTTTGTATATACACCAGGAGACTCATGAGTGACGCTCGAATCCAAAAGAGTAAAATAGGACATACTAAAAATGAGAACAAGAACCAAAAAGAAAAGTAAGTAATAACATGAATAATGAATGTGATCTTTTCAAATCTAGAGTATCAATTAAAAATCAAACATTAACACACACATGAAAAATAAAATACCACATGCCAACTGTGACATCTACCTCATAACACACATGACTTAGAAAAAATAAAAGAAGTATTTTGACAACTTTTGACAACCAGGTGCTCCGCTCGTCGCAGCTTTATACAACCGCAGAAGTCACACCCTGAACAGTTTGGGCAAGTATGGACACAACATTCAAGCTTGATACAGCTCTGAATTTGGATTGCGACCATATTTTTTTTACATAATATGAGTTCCTGACACAAAACAAATGTCAAGATCTTACAAATCTATCGCGCAATATTGTACAATTAAAGATTTCTTCTTTTTAACTTTTCAAAAATTTAAAATTTGAGAAACTTGAAAAAAATAATTGAAACAACTACCACCCCCCTTTTTTGCAATTAGTCTAAAACCTGACAATTATTTATATATAATATACAGGCAAGGTATTGAGGTAAATACGAACATACCAAACATTATACATTAAATGTTACACTACTTTTAATTTGTCTTAGTTGTCCATTGATAAGCAGTACCTAGTTTTCCCCCTTTTTTGCCCATAATTCCGAAACATTTTGAGCCATAACTCCCCAAAGTCAATAATAACCATCCATTAATGGTATGGAAATTTGTGGTTTAATTTCAGAGATATTCATACACTTAAACATTAGTTATTGTTTGAAAACTACAAAAATGATTATTTGGTGCCCCCTTTTTGGTCCCCAAAACCCCAAAAATCAATATTATCCTTCCGTTAGTGGTATTGAACCTTCCTGTAAAAAATATAGAAATCCATACACTTAAACACAAGTTATTGTCTGTAAACTGGAAAAATGCTAATTTTGGCACTTTTTGGCCCCTTATTCCTACATATTCGAAAAAATTAACCCTAAACTGATTCCCAGCCTTCCCTGTGTTATCTGGAACCTTGTGGTAGAATGTCAGAGAGATCCATACAGTTACACACAAGTTATTGTCTTCAAACTAGAAAAATGTTTGTTTTTGGCCACTTTTTGGCCCTTAATTCCTAGACTGTTAATTTTGCCCTATAACCCCAATATAATAAGTCTAAACCTTCTACTTATGGTATTAAACATTAATGTACAATATCAGAACAATTGAAATTTTAATACAGAACTTTTTGTCCTGAAACTAGATAAATGTTGTTTTTGGCCCCTTTGGGCTCCTAATTCCTAAAACTTTGGGACCATAACCCCAAAAATCAATCACAAGCTTCCTTTTGTGGTTTTGAACATTGTGTTAAAATTTCATTGATTTCTATTTCTTATTCAAAAATTATTATCCTGAAACAATCCGTCTTCAGACGACGCTGACGCAGACGACGACGCAGACGACGACGCAGTCGACAACGTGATACCAATATACGACCAAAAAGTGATGAAAATAACAAAAATGGTTCTCTAAATTTAGATATGATATAACCACTACAAATGAATATATTTATTATTCACTTAGAAAAAAAAAATCAAAGAATAGTAGTATATTATTATTGACATACTAACCATTCTGTTCCCATTTAGTTATATCTGCTAATACTTTTGTCTCGTCTGGTGTGTTCAAATTAAGACATTTTATGAGTTGATGCATTAATTGAAATGACGTCTGATACTTTAAAGTATCCCATTCGTCAAAGTTACAATGTGCCCATGAGTTTCGTACATCTGAACGGAGCTGAAAGAACACGTTAGCATAGTAAATTAGAAAGAAGAATCTAAGGAGATTAAAACTATTTACTAACAGTCCTTTTATGTTAAACCAAACATCTATATACCTTTACTGTCCTGATGTTTCATAAGTACATGTTTTATAGGAAGAACACTTTACAAGGAGCATCGCAAACCTTCGGTTTTATTTCAAAAGAATACTTGTATGAGGTTGAGCGATTTTCTGTTCGATAAAAATGAATCGGTACTATTTAACAACTGGGACAAGGTCATATTGAATTTTTGTCCACAATTTGATATGTATTTGTATCGACGTCTTGTAATTCAACAAAATGGCTTTGTGTTTAAAGTTTTTAAATGCTTCAAAGTGAAAACCGGGATCGTTTAAAAATTAAATCATAAAAACTATTGATAAACATCTATAAATGATTGTATAACATACCGTCGTTGCAACATTCCTTGCGGGCTGAGGAAATTTATCAATTTTGACAATCAAACTAAGGAGTGCAGAAAGATCACATGTTTGGTCAAAAGCGGAATACTGAGCCATATATGTCTTCATGAACAATTTTGAAAACTCTACATGATTCCTGACACTGTAGTCGTAGTTGATTAAGTCTTGTTTCCAACCGATTTTTGGTATATAATTGTTCTTGTTAATTGCTTCATAGTTAAGTTTAGTTCCTGACGTAAGATCTTTTTTCTGATGATTAGGATAGTTTTGTGTATGAATTCTGTGAGAGTGTTTCATGGCATTGTAGTGGCTCTGCACTACTGGTTCTACATAGTTTCGGAGGGTAGGCGATACAATATTCTGCAGGCAAATCCCAATAAGAAGCCATCTTTTCTGGTTATCTTCCAGGTCGACATTTATAACTGTAATAAAGTGAAACACTTGCTTAACTCAACATTAAACGTACAAGGGGTATCAAGATCTTTCAATGTAGCAACACAATTAAAAGATGGACTGTTTACTGTTGACACGCTAGTTGAACTTTCATTTTAATTTTGTGGACTTTTGATAGACGTGTCGTCGTTTTTCTTTCTTTCCAAAGGTATTTTTTATTTCATTTTTATCTTGTTTGTTTTCTGTCTCGTTCAATGATACAACTCGTACAAAAAAGAAAATGTGGTATGATTGCCAAAGAAACAATCATTCACAAGTGACAAAATGACACAGACATTAATAACATCTATAGGTCGACGTACGTCCGTCAACAATGAGCAAAGCCCATACCGCATTGTCATCTATATAAACCCCCTAAATTTTGTACAAAGATAATAAATGAAAAATAAATATGTAACACAGCAACAAACGACAACTGCTGAATAATAGGCTCCTGACTTGATAAAGCACATACATAATGTGGCGGGGTCACACTTGTTAGTGGACGCCGAATCTTCCAACTCATCCTGGAAAAGTGATGCAACAGAATAATACAATTTCTGTACACAACAATAATCAAACAACGAATTTTATCGACACCAACAATAATCTGTCCATTGCAGGACCCTGACTGGTAGGGTCAAACATGTCAGATATCGCCTAATCCTCCCCTAATCTGGGACAGAAGTGAAGCAGTGCAACATATGAACAAACTTTAAAAATCAATTGAAAAGGTTTAACTCATCAGATGGATACAAATAGAAAAGCATATAATAAAAACACAGAGTGGACGTGATGTACATCCCAACAACAAAAATACATTACAGTTCTGAGAGTATTCACTGTAACTGACAGCTAGTTCAAACCCCAAAACAATAAAACAAAATCACGCATATAAGACTTCATCATCAATCAGTAGTTTAATTTACAACACAGTCGTGAACAAGATTTAATTGTGTTTACTAGTGAAAGTCAAGCTCTTACTCGTTTCTATTTTTTTTAATTTCTGCCAAATTTCATTAAATACTGTCATATAATAAACTTAAACTGATAAATATATAATGTCCTTTATTATCTAGACCATTGCGAAAAAAAACATGAAAAAATTAAAACACACGATCAAACTCTAACGTGATTGTAACAAACAGTCGACTACAGATGAGTTTATAAATTTGTGGTCGTGATATGAAATATAGTTTTGCCAACCTGGTGTGTTCACACTAGCTGTGTATATTTCTGTTATTTCCGCCTTTAACTCCAATTCTATATCATTATCAGCGTCCGGAGTAATAAATATCGTGTTAGTTGTCATGGCCACGCATCACATATCTGCAAAATAATGAAGCATGGTTTTAACGTGAATTCCCAAAACATTCATATTATACGCGAGCCACTCAGCTGAAAATAATTTCAGAGATATAGTTAACCGAGGGTCGATTGAAAAGTTCGTGAACATATAAATTCGAATGAGATACAATGTTTCTACCTTCCATACTTTTTTTGAAATTTAAAACACAAGGCTTTCTGAGCCTTATAAATAGTCAAATGTAGAAAAATCGCATCGGATCATATTCTTTAGTGGACTCATGTTTCTCTCATGTCTCTGCTTTTCAACAGATATGATATATGGACAAACAGTGTCTTTCTTTTTTACAATAATCCAAAAAAGAAAGTGTGTAGTCTCACAACAATCACAAACAAGTAGTTCTCTATCAATTGCAACAACAATTTCATGCATGTCCTTTATGTTTTGGAATAATATGTAAATGTGAAGTAAATATTACCTACAAGTTGATTTGCGATTATTCTGAAACCGCGTCAGACTGTAAAATAGGCCAAATTGAAGCCTGGTAACAATTTTCAGGAAGCTTTGAACGGTAGTTAATAATAATACCATAAATACTGTGAAAGTACTTTTATTCGTGGGATACCAATTTTTGTGCTTTTCGTAAAATTATTTCGTACACTGACGCTATAGTTTGTATGAATGAATAGGTAAATATGGGTAAGTTTTTGTACACGACTGGTGAAAATTAAACACACAAATGGATTTTCATTGACATGACCCGTAATGTTGTGTACACAATCTCAAACATTCGTAAGCAGGTCTGAAATATTTTGTGAATGTTCTATATGAAACCAAAATTAAAAGATAACTAAATGGGCATTAAAATATTCTGAAGCAAACGATGCATACGATGAAGGGGTCCTATGTATTAATACGATGAAATATAAAGACTTGCGCGGGCTCCATTTCCCCATGAAACTGATTACGATGACGTCACGTGTTTAGAGACCGTGATTAAGCATATATAGCAGGAGACTCTTATTTATAGTCACCAAGTTAAGTCCTTAAAACCAATCACATCGCTGCAAATCCATAGGAGGTAAGATAATATTAGACTCATAGTGTGTTTGTGGCTAGTGACCTACTAAGATATATATCATGTTGATTGGGTCAGTAAATTCCAAATAAGGTTAAGCTTACTTCACTCCCCATATGGAATTTACTAACTTCATTAGTATCGTACTATTACATATTTAGATCCCTAGCACACTGTGTAACGTGTTTTATCTTACCGACTATCTTAAAATATTTATATAAACATATTTATGAGATAAATACTGTTGCCTCTATATATAACTGTAGGGCGTTATAGTTATCGACAAGTTGATACTTAAATCAGATGTGGATAGATTGGTCGATATGTTTTATTTTCTATTCACCTTCCTTGTAGCCGTACGCAGTTTCAGTCTTTTAATCCAGTGAATATACATAAATAATTATGATTACCTTATATCCAACTAACTTATACGATTCAATTTATAAATCAAATCTCACGTTTTCGTTTAGGCCATTGCAACTTTTGATTGTACAAATCAACCTGTGACTGGCTGATACCCTGCACGTATGCAGCTGTTTCGTTTCTTTTTAATCAATTGTTCGACCACACTACTAAATCAGGGGCGGATCCAGGATTTCAGTTAGGGGGGGCGCAAACTTTAAATTTCGCCGAGCGGAGCGAGGCGAAAAAATTTTGAGGGTAAAATTATTGAAATATTCTTCTTAAGGGGTGAAATGTAGATAGCTCGAACTATTGTGTGTTAAAATAAGCGAGGAATTCAAGTTTAAAGCTGAAACAGCCTTTATCGACACCTGACAACAATCTACAGATAGACGGGCGGACAGACGGACGCAAAGTGAGACGAGACAGATCACAACTGCTCACCTAACCAATATATTTTTCAAACGAAAAGTTCTACTTTTACCAGCGATTTTTAATTGTCCTTTCATACTATCTGTTTTTTACTTTTTTGATATTCGGAGGTCGTGCCAGACTTCACTGTGTTTGCCACAAACAACTTAAATCAGAATGAGATGCATTTACGCAGATATTTTTATTTACCTGGGATCCCAAGCATACGGTAATACGGTACAGAATTCGGCTAAATATTTAGGTTGCAAGGGAGAAATAAATATAGACCAGAGATACAAATTAATAAACTAACGTTTCGCTTAAAACAGTATTTCTATCTTTCATTACGGATATTATAAAAGAATCTCACCTGCCGACTGTTTTCTGGACCGTGTCATGATGAAATTGTGAATGTGATTTAGGGATGTTTTGGAACTTCGATTATCAAACAAATTGATTATAAAAACCGCAAACACAATGTTATAGCTGTTTTTACTTTAACAGCTAAAAACCTATTATATCTGTCATCAAACGCAGCTCCGCGATTGACACATTCCTTTCAAATCATTGATAGAACTTTGATAAAGCGTAGGTCAGTTGATTAGTAATCACGTTGATTCTGTGAAACTGACTGTTTTATATATACTTTGAATGTTAAAAAAGATTGAATGGTCTCTTCTGATACTTAAATATGTTGAAGTCAACCCATGCTTTGCAAATTTTAGGGGGGGCGCACGCCCGCCACGCCCCCGCCTAAATCCGCCCCTGTAAATAGGTAATTTATAATGTTAATACCGAGGAAAACCATATAGGTATAAAAACATATATCAAAAAGTATACTTACTTCCTTCAATACAGTAATATATATATAGATGTTTTGTTTGTATGAGACTTCACATTGATCTAAACAAATTCCCGGTTTATTTATTATTTCTCCGAAACAATTACCAAACTGGCTGAAGTCTAGTGTCGTTGTCTGTTTTCAAAGTAACTTAAATAGTTAAATCGTAAAATACTTTCAACATTTAACCATTGTTGCAAGGTAAACAATTGTGTGCTATATAGATACGTAGACAACTGATAATTGACATTAAATTGATAAATATTCTAAACAATGTTTAGTAGAACAAGACGTCATATCTAAATATAACTGCAGTAGGAAATTATAGAATTCATTTCTATTCCGGTATACACTTGGATTTTCACTTTTCTTTTTTTATCTGCAGTTTTTGAAAAACAAAGAGTTTTGTAATTAGTATCTAATTACAAGTCTTTGAGTTAACTGCATGGATATTTATTTGGTGCTATAATTGGTTGGTTTTTAAGTCATATATATGTCCGATACTTGTATAGTACACACGTTTATATCGAGGTGTTCACAGGTAATATACTACCTTCTGCATACCATAATATTATTTACAGTACATTGTATACATTTAGTGTAAAATGACTAATTTGGGTTTCTTCTGAGATATTTATCATATTGAGTTATTTTCGCCACACAGAAAATAGTAAGTTAATGCGACCAAACAAGGCCTACTTTTTAACATGTACCTTATTTAGCCATGTAGATAGATGAGAAATAATTAGATTCGTACACATTTACAAGGGATAATCTGTTTATGTTCTTCTTTCATATAAAACACACGAATATTGATTTACACCGCAAAGGGATAATGACAAGCGTAGTTTATAATGTATTCATTTCAATATCTGTTGGGGGTATTTTGAGGTTAAAATTGGACAAAAAGCCAGTTCGAATTGACCTTTCTTTCAACACGTTCGACTTCTAAATTTACGTGCCGTCATCATCATCGTCAACGCAATCGCCGATTTGCCTTCACCAGATTCCAGTATTGATGGTGAATATTACTCGGACAACATTGTTTATGAAGGCGTAGTTCGCAATTGATCAAATCAACACCTCCATTATAGAAAGTACTATTATATAGTTTAGAATTAATTAAAAATAAATGTGATTTGCTAAACGAATGTTCAGCCAAATGTGTAAATTGTTACTGTCGCTTATTGATAATGGATACTTGTACTCTTGCACAGTTAGAAGCACCAAAGACGTCATCCAATAGAGGGTCGGTATAATGACACCACCTGTACTAGGCACAGACCATTTGATTTGACTTTGGATGGTGCTAGGATTGTCATGTGCACCTGGAATTTCTTTATTTAGTCGGGAAGTCTATTCTTGTGGATGTCATATTGATTGTAGGTACATGCATTTCGTCTATGACACGCTTTCAAATTATTGTAGATCCCAGTATCGTCTTACAACCAAACTATATATCTTCAAATTATGAACCAACATATATTTCGCGGGTATTTTCTAGTCCAAAATAGAATTCAACCCGGTATGAAACTTTCACGGAGGTAAAATATCGATGAATAGGAATTGATATGTCAGTGGGACACACTTGTTCATCTTCTGTTAAGACGTCTTTGAAACTCTAGTCCTTTTGTTGATAATATGAATAATTTTATGTTATTAACGTCTGAATGGGATGTCATGATTAAGATATTGTGATTATTTCGAGCAATATATAAATGGGTACACTACGTTATTGTATTGGTTATCATATATGACGGGATTACACCTAATAATCATGTGTTTGACGTTGTTAATTGAAATCAACATGACTTAGGCTGTATAAAATGATGAACACATATATAGTACATTACGTGATTAGAGGTTTGTGATTTGTTTAGTAATTGCTTCCGGGCTTAAACGGGTACTTGTCTATTTAAATATTTGTTATTTTTTATTGTGTTTTGTCGTCTGAACTACTTATTTAAAAAGATTATTTTTACTTGATTTATTGTTTTTGGAGATCTGCTAATGTATCTTTCATTAATTAGTTGATTTTAACCAAATATCTAGAGTTTTGATAAAATTTTAGAGTGTCTAAATTGGTGTTATACTGTTGATAACGAAATTAAAAAGAAATTAAAACGAAATGAAATATTTACATATTTGTCGTTGCAAATGCACAAAAGCAATGACCATTGTGATTCTTTCAGTGCAGTTGTACAGTTATAGATAAACATTATGAACATTCATTTCATTATTTGGCAGCAGAACTAAAGGAAGTTTATTGAAAAGATACAATGTCATTCCAAAAATTTAGAAAGAAATATTTTGACAATTATCAATAATGCATGATCTTGTAAACAACTAATTTTTATAGTTTGTTCCTATATTGAGAACTGAGTTGACCTCTGTCCCATATACCATAATGGCTGAACTCTCACAAACATGTACAACCCCTGCACATTCTGTACAACAACAACAACAACAATTTTTATTTGTCAACCAAGACGCCCCCCCGAGGAGCAGTACAATTACAGTTTAAATTAAAGTGTACAAATAATTGTGTTGATTTTTTTCATTGAAATTACAATACATGACAAGAAAACTAAAACAATATTATATATGAGAAGGGAGACAACAAATACAGTATATATTCTCAAAGATAATGAGTGATTGAACACAATCAGTATCTTTTTATAATTAGAAGAAGAGCTGTGGACTACTCATGTGTTAATGCTTAATTTAACTCTTCTAGTCTTTATTAAACTATCTATTAATTTAATCATTATGTTATTAACAAATGGATCTCCATTTGACATCAACCATACAAATTTAGATTGTCATTTAAAGTTTTAAAATTAGTAAATTTAGAGGATAAATCTGAAATAAAACTGAACCTTTCAGTTTTAAGTGATTGACATTGAAGAAGAAAATGAATGTCATCCTCAACAATGTCATTATTACATAATTTACAAAATCTTTTATCTGGGGGTATTCCCTAATGTCTTCCCTTTTCTATTTCAAGTTCATGGGCACTGATTCTAAATTTGGTTAACTCATTTAATGTTTTACAACTATTTAACAATAAATATTATTTTTTAATAGTCTGTAGGTCCTTAATTTATTTCCTTGCACCATGCCAGGTTTGTCATTATTTAATTGGTCAAGCCAAATTTCATTATATTTAATTCGGAGTTTTTTTAATGATAATTGACTTCATATGAGATTTGTGATTTAACAAATATTCTGGGGTTAAATTAAGATATTTAAATAATGAATAAATACTTTCCAACCAATTGTCTTTATATGTTTTAAATAAAATTTTGGACTCTTCAAATGCTTCTTTAATGAGAGAGTTATTTTGTTCTGTGAGTCTGAGCCAAAATGTAGCCATATTAAGAATAACCTCAAGAGATAGGGGGTAGCGCCCCAACTCTCCCATCACTGCTAGGTTTGTTGATCTTCTAGGTACATGTAGAGAATATTTACAAAATTTCATATGTAATTTTTCAATAATTAGATATTTGCACATTTGGAAAAAATAGTTGTCTCCTTTTGATTGTAACTTATGAGGAGATAATTGACCCCAAATTTCTGAGCCATATTACAAAATCGGCTTCAGTATGTGATCAAAAAGATGTAAAAGTGTTTTAATATTAGGTTTAAAATGGGTGAAATATCTTTTTCAATTCAAAAAAAGGCTTTTAATGCTTTATTATAAAGATTAAACTTAGCATGTGACTGTAGGTCAAGACCTATAGCTCAGACGTTGTCGTTGTTTCATGTTTATCATATATGGTTTTGTATATTGTTTTGATATGCATTATGCCGTTAGTTTTCCCTATTTAATTGTTTCATATTTGTAAGGTTGGGGCCCTTTTAACCGACCATACGGAATGGGTGTCATTGTTAAAGGCAGTATGATTGCCTGCTAACATTCCCTTTTTATTTGCAATCTTACCATATATCTTTCTTTTTATACTTTTAGTATATTTTTGAATGATCTGACCGTACATAGTGTACACAAATGTACGATTTCGCATTCTCTGCAATAATGATCTACTATTGTCCTTTTGACTAAAATGTAAGTTTCAGATGACTTATTCAATATGTCAATATCTCAACGTATCATAGTTTATAACGTTAGGAATAAATATATCGTATAAATCGAAAATCACATTATACTTGACGAGCCAACTGAGAGTAAAAGAAACCATAATAATAAACAACAAACAATTGACCACGTTTGCTGACTCATACTGGCTTAGACTTTGAAATACCAATAAAAATGTTTGTTACATGAAGATTGGAATAGATAGTGACGGAACTTACAATAGGCCATCGACGAATCTCTATGAGAGTTTGTTGCAAGGGTTATGTAACGTACGACACAAGAAATGTATCATTTAACGTCCACATCCACACCGGACGTGGCTGCGTATTTATAGATCCAGCATAGCCAAACTGACACACCTTAGCAAGGGGTTTTTGGCCTTACAGGAAAAGTGCATGTGCGACCATAATGATATATCAGTCCGTTAGGCATCCTGGCAAATATTCATGTGGTGGAGTTAACATACCTCCTATTACCAAATCAAATGACGCTAACTATTTATAATACTTGATGTTACCTGTTAAAGTGATCTTAATTATGATACCAGATTAAAATATTTAGGTCTGAAAATATCTTTTATAGAACAATGTCCTGTTGGGGCTTCTGTTTTTTTTATCTGTGACTTTTTGTGTTCTTTGTCCTGATCTCTTATAAATGTTAAAAAATTTCTGTGTTGCGTTGATTATCAATAATCCATTTCTGAGTCTTTTTTTTTTTTTTTTATCAATTCTGATTTTTTAGGGTTTCATCTTTATTTACCAAATAATTCCTTGTCTTTGAAAGATGTGTGCTGTTGGTTTATCATCATTATGTCAGCATTGTTAACAGAATATAATATCCTTTCAAATTTAAATAGAATATTGATTAACCTGATTAATCAGACACTTAAAACCTACTTATGTTACTCCAATATAATGGTTTAACTTTCCTGTAATTTTTAGAACGCCAACAGGATGGCGCATAGTTCAGTACAAGCCGTTTACCTTAATAAGTAATTTACATTACCAGTTTTACATGCTATAATGATTCAAGCCTTTGTGCATATCAACCTTTTGTTGTCTTCCTGTATTTTTCTGGTATTATTTTATGAATTTCTGATGACACGGCAGTAAAATTGGAATGTTTTGGTTGACACAGCTGTTAATCTGTGAAATCTTTTGTCCCATATATATGAGTAAAGTTTAAAAATTTGTTTTGAATACCCTTATTTCGGTATATTCTGAGTGCTTTGCTACTCTGGTTGAAGAACAGCAAAGACAAAATTTGTGCTTTCCTTTTTTTAGATTTCATATACATTACGTAGTGATAATAAGTCACGCTATTTTACACACTAATAATATTGGTAGCTGTACTGTTTAATTTATTATCTAAAAACAATTAACAGTAAAGAAAAAATTACAGTTTGAAATGCCCGGAGAAAACTATTCTGTATTTCAATGCTGAAACATTTAAGAACTATTTGAGTTTTCCGTCAAAGTAAAACGTTGTAAGATCATATTCATTCTAGACGCAATTTGCTAACAACAACAGTAAACAATGTAGTTTTATTATCAAAGTCTTTCATTTTCAGCTGGATATGTTTACATTGTTTTAATCGTCGTTACCACATCCCCATTCTCTTATTATCACATAATCAGACTCATCACTTGCAGGAGCGACACGATGGGTGACACATTTGTAGCAGTGACTACTTTCTTTTCCGTAGCATCTGAGTTATGAAATGCATTTTATGGGGTTCATGTTCCGCAGTCATTCGTTTTTTGGGTGGTGTTTTATGGGATAGTTCTTGGAGGTATTCCCTTGTCGTTTCTTTTTTCTCAGCGTTGTTAGTTTTTCATAGACTTATAATTTTTTAATGCTCCCTTTGTATCTTATGTCTCTTTTTAAAATAACATATCATAAACTTGTGAAGTACCACTTCCACTCTGTATTCAATTGATTTCAAGGTTCAATATATTTTCATATATTTGAGAAACAATCAATAGTGTACTGTGTTAAGAGATATGTATGGCTGACAAAAAAGGAAGTTAAGCTATGAAAAACTAGTGTGACACTAATGAAATAAGATCCGAACAAAATCAAAAGCAGACTTTTTGCTGGAAAGGATTATCTTTCGTTGTGCCATCAAAGCTTTCAATAGCTGGATCCGTTTCGATATAATTTTGTCTTTTATAAAAAAAAAAATACATGTTTGAGAAAGCATATGAGCTGACAAATATATAGTTACGAGATTAATCAAATGTTTATGTTTGTTGGATACTATGACGGTATTATGCATTATTTAGCTTTCTAATACAGCAGTCGTTGTAAACTATCAATTTCCCTTAAAAGAAAATAAATTTAAAAGGAATGGGAGCTCGTATAGTTGTATACACTTTCAGATATCCCGTGTGATGTTGAAATTGCATTATTTAAGAATTTTCCTCTTTTTTTATAATTATTTGTCCTGTTCCAATTGTGTGCTATAAAAGTTGTAAGAAGACTTTCGAATGATTACCACACATTTTTCCTGAATGTAATATAAAAATAATGAACCTGATAAGTTACTTTTAAAGTTATGTCAGTTTTAGTTTTTGTTTGTTTGTTTGTTTCTCATGTTTACTGCTGTTGTTTGAAAGTTTTCTTTGTCAGTTCTTTATCCTTTATAGTCAACGTAACGCTTGAAATTGAAGAATTTGTCTGTAAACAAATTTGCATTAATACAAGTAATGTCTGGGAAACCAGTGATATAAATGTATAGCTTTCGAATTGCAAAGCCTTAGACTCTTCGTTAATCCTTTTAACTATTTTGCTTGAAGTATTATTAATATTAATGTTTTTTCACTTTTGATTAGACGAATATTTTTCCAATTAGTATGTCTTTTAGAAGAACTGTTTATACTTCTGTAAGTTTGTGTGCTGTTCCCTTGTGTTTATGTATCCATTGATTGAGTTACTCAATTCCAATTGATATTAATAGTGTGTCTTTTTATGTTGCGATGTTACACTTTTGTTTCAGGGTAAAAGTTGGTACTTATTAAGCTTAAACCCGCTTTGTTTGAACCTAATGTTTTCTTGTAGTTGTTTGTTGATGTGGTTCATAAATGTGTCTCGTTTTTATATAGATAAGACCGTTGATTTGTCCGTTTGTGTGGTTTAACACTAGTCATTTTAGGTAGCAATACACGGTTAGGAGTTTAGTTTCGCATTATGGCCCCTGTGGATTTTTTAAATAGGAAATTTATTGTGTAATAAAATTCATTTTTAGACATATGAGTGCTAATTTCGCCTTCAAAGATGGTTTATAAGAGCATCAATATTATTTTTTACATGTTTTATGGGCTGTTTTCTGTTTGACAGTCCGTATTTTCATAGCTAGACCGGCTATCGGTCCAGAAATTAATGTACTGTTTACAAACACTCTTTTTCTACACGAAGTTTTTGACGCAATTTTACAGAAAAATTAGACGAAAGACATATGATTTTCATTGGATTTGCTGAATGATATATGTACAAAGTTTCAGAAAAGGTATTACTTCAAGCGATTGAAATTCTACTTTTAGTCAAATTTTGGGGAAATATGTGACATCTTTCCCCCCTTTTTTGCAATATTTTATAACAAATAAATGCAGATTGTTGCCATGGATACACCTAAAAGAAATTATATTTTACCATTTTATATACTGGAAATAAAATCTATGGAAGATTCTGATTACATACATATGCCTATATATGACACTAACAGTAAGCTTGATATTGCAAGAAAGCAATGAAAAGGGAATGGTAAAATTCATTAGGGCAAATTTTAGTATTTTTTCCTAACTGTTTATTGCTACCTTATGGCATACTTACCAAGCTCAGAATTGTATAATTTAAGACTTTTCAATCCACAAATCTATTGATATTTAGATTTAAAATCAACTTCTGAGTAAATTAAGTGTTTAACAATGACAATATGTGTCAATTTTATTGTTTACAGTCCTTAGCAACCAAAAAAAGACATTTTGACATTAGGCTTATATTTGTACTCTATCAGCTTAACGCTTGCTTCTGATGGATTGGGCTGCATGTAGTAGCCCAAGTATTGAATGCGTTGTTTTTTTTCTTGCGAATATATCAAATTATTGTTTTTATCAAGATTTCTTGTTACATTTTGGCATATATTAAATGTAGAGTTTAATCAGATGTAAGAAATTGATTCCCTATCACCAAGTTTTTTAATCAAGTCTTTGGTAGGCAATGAGCATAAAGATTAACATTTTCATGCTTAAAATTGCTAAATTTTGTACAATGTTGCATCATCAGAGATCTTATTATGATATTCAACACTAAAAAACTGACAATAGAGGTACAAATTTTAAGATTTGGCTAAAATTGAGGTAGAGACAAGATTTTACACTTTGACTTGGCACCTTTCTTAAAATCAGTTTTTGTCGCGTTTCAGTGTCAACTGCTAACCTTCATAAAATATTCATTACTCAACCAATTTTCAAAAATAAAAGGCCATTTTATTCGTTTTAGCTAACAGAACTCAGAAAATAAGTTAAAAGGGAGAATTTGGAAAAAATATTTACTATTAAGGTAGCAATACACAGTTAGTAGATTAGTTTCGCATTATGGCCCCTGTGGATTTTTTTAAAAAGGAAATTTATTGTGTAATAAAATTCATTTTTAGACAGATGAGTGCTAATTTAGCCTTCAAAGGTGGTTTATAAGAGCATCAAGATTATTTTTTACATGTTTTATGGGCTGTTTTCTGTTTGACAGTCCGTATTTTCATAGCTAGACCGGCCATCGGTCCAGAAATTAATGTACTGTTTACAAACACTCTTTTTCTACACGAAGTTTTTGATGCATTTTTACAAAAAAATGAGATGAAAGACATATGATTTTCATTGGATCTGCTGAATGATATATGTACACAGTTTCAGAAAAGGTATTACTTCAAGCGATTGAAATTCTACTTTTAGTCAAATTTTGGGGAAATTTGTGACATCTTTCCCCCCTTTTTTGCAATATTTTATAACAAATAAATGCAGATTGTTGCCATGGATACACCTAAAAGAAATTATATTTTACCATTTTATATACTGGAAATAAAATCTATGGAAGATTCTGATTACATACATATGCCCATATATGACACTAACAGTAAGCTTGATATTGCAAGAAAGCAATGAAAAGGGAATGGTAAAATTCATTAGGGCAAATTTTAGTATTTTTTCCTAACTGTTTATTGCTACCTTAGTGTTCTTTATAGCTTACTGTTCGGTGTAAGCAAAGGCTCCGTGTTGAAGAACGTACTTGACCTGAAATGTTGTTTTTTTTACAAATTGTGACTTGGATGGAGATATAAAAAAGAGGTGGAATTATTGCCAATGAGATAACTATGCACTAGAGACCAAATGACACAGAAATTAACAACTATAGTCCATAGTACGGCCTTCAACAATGAACAAAGCCCATACCATATAGTCAGCTATAAAAGGCCCCGAAATGACAAATGTAAACCGTTGTCTCAGTTGCACCCATACCAAACCTTTTTTTACTACTGATAAGTGTAAACAGAATAACATAAACGTCTTAAATAAAGTTAAATTCCAGTAAGCTTTTATAATAAAAATAATTTGAAATAAAAGATAGGAATATATACCATTTTTCTTTCTGTCTTATCTATAATAAGATATAGAAAACAACTTTAGATTTGCATCTGATGATACATTATAGAGACTTACATTTGTTTTTGTATTTCCTATCATATTGTGTGTGGGGGAATGGACAAAGCTCTATAATCTATAATTAGAACAAAACCGTTTAAGTTGCATCTAATGGTACGTCTAAGACTACAGAGGATTACTTTTTTGTATTTTGTATCACATCGTGTATCGGAGTATGGATAAATCTTTATATTCTATAATCAGATAAAAACCGTTTAAGTTGCATCTAATGGAACGTCTTAGACAATAGAAGATTACTTTGTTATCTTGCTCATCATATCGTGTACCGAAGTGTAAGGATAAAGTGGACATAATACTATGATATATTAATTATAATCATTACCTTTTGTTATTCATTCTAACACGGCTGACAATGTCTGTTAAATAAGTTATCTATAAACGTTTCATTTTCTGATATTACAGATAAACTTTCATGGTTCCTTTTTATTTGAATACAAATTGTAACTATCAGTTGATACAAATTGCTTTATCATATTATGCACTTTTGTGAAATTAGTATGTTTGTAAGCTCATTTATGTCTCATAGAATAGCATGTTGTTACGGAAGACAATATTGTTTATTCGAATTACACCAAAGACCGTGAACATTTTATATTGATGATTTGTGATGGGGACATAAACTGTAACGAAAACTGAGACCATGTTCAAAGGTGAAAATACACAATAAGAAAACCTTCGTTTAGGACATCCTCTAGTCTGTGTCAAAATAGCACGTTTTTCAAAAATACTGTTATCAGCAATTGATAGTGTGTAAATAAAAGAAGAAAGAAGCTGAAAATGGTATGTGTGCTGGTTTTCGTATACTGAACAAAGAGCGATGAGTTGTAAAATTTAAATGGGATTGCTATGAGGTTATACTACATTAGTAATTCTCTGCTTTTTTTAACAGACGATTACAGTTTGAGATGTTGAATTAACGTATAGTAAAACATTTGTCATATAGTTTCATACCAGTAATGTTAAAAACGGGAACACGTGATAAATTACATGCGTTCTCAGCTCTTAAATGGATTTTTATTCATTATGAATACTAAGAACCGAATATGTTTTTTTTCCTACATTATCGTCATGCTTTCACTCACTCTTTGGACAAGACACAATTTCATTATTTGTAGCATAATATCATTCAGTATGTGTAAAAACAAACACATCTCTTCTATAACTTGGTAACCCAGTCATAATACATCAACTTAACAACCTTCTACTCGATAAAGAATAAGGAAACAGATATTCAATGATCTTTCATAATATGCAATCGCCACAGAAAGGAGTACTTATGTTGATCTACCGATCATTAAAAAAACAATCAAAGTATTTGACGACCACGATTTTCCTATTTACATAAAACACCCAAAGCATAATCAATAGCTTGCAATTACCGTGGCAGGTAGACGAACATAAACTGAATAGAAGGTCAATGACGTATTGCACCATCTTGCCTCAAGCATAACATCTCTTCAATAGAGTTATAAATCAAAGATAAATGGTGATAACATATACATGTATATACATTTCAATATAGTATATAATTAGTTAATAGCTAGCAGAATATCAGAAAATCTATATCGTCAACATTAATATCAAGCATAAAATCCGCGCCATTTGATTTCACATCTTTTAGGGCATACATACCGTTCATGATACCATCACAAAACAAAAACTACTAATGAACTAGAATAAGAAATTGATAAGGTTACTCAACATCATTTTAGGTTGAAGACAGAGAAGTGTAAATAACTAGAGGCAGATTTGTTCAACTTAACCAAACAATAATAGCACAAACACATTGTTTGTTTAAAATCAAATGAAGCGAGTTCATTGGAAATTACGTTCAGTGACAAGGAACGCAGAGATCGCCCAAAGACAATCATGGAGTAGTAATGATAGCAGCTATGATATTGATTACCTGGATACTATTACAAAAACAAAGAAACAGAACTTTTAACTTTTAAAATAAAGCTATTAAAATGTTTTATAATCATATCTTCTTATAACCGATCATCAGATTAACTTTATTCACAGACAAAACGGAGAACAACATAAATATCACTCAAACGAAGCATATGTTTACTTTTTAATTTGGATTGGTGTTAATTGACCAGAATAAGTTATTGCTTATGGATGGTATGCGTGTAGAACCAACCAAATGTTTTTTGGAATGTACCAGAGAGTTGACTATACCACTAAAAAAGGTAAAGAAGACACCCTCAATATAGTGCTGATCTACTACCGAGGTTTTGAACTCTGATGTATATCTCTTCATGTAATATCAATAGTTACAATATATATGATTCTACGAGATTCAACGTATCAACCGCAGTCTGTAGTTATATAATGTTTCTATGCAAAAAATCAGTAAACAAAAATAAAATTTGAAAACGTATCCATTGTTTAAACAACTTTCAAAAAACTATAGACCGAAATATTTATTCTATGTAGCAAGCATTATGAAATGCTTTGTCAAAGACCAAAGATAAAATATTACTCACAAACCATACATTGATAAAGAGAGCCACTAGACTGACAATACATCAGAAACAAAAGTGCCACCAAGATTTTAGAAGACGTCGACATGAAAAGATATAAGAGAATTGAACAAGAAGTACAATGAAATTTCAGACAAACAGAATGTATGCAAAGAAATTCGCAAAACTTATAAAGACTTAAAATACTCATATTGTGATCTGCACCATCGAAATAGAAAGTTAGATTTTACAAACTTATTAATTAAAAAACTTGAGAAGATATGTTTTGTAATATGCTTAAAGAAAAAAAGGAGGAAAACAATGGTGTATCCGAAAGATTTTTCTTGCAACAAGAAAAAAAAAATTTCACTATCACTTCAGTATAATTCTTTGATTATAAGAGTTAACTTAACCTAAATGGCTAATTTAATACAATCGGTTCTAAATAAAAATATTTGATATGTGTTCAAACGTTTTAGATAATGCACCAAACACACACATAGTGTTGTCTTAATGTAACAAGGTGTAAACTACTTAAGGGGGTAGACCTTGATTCAGGGAGATAACTCTTTAAATCAGTTATGCGTTTTTAAATGTCAAGTATCATCAATGTTTTTTACGCATTTACCTGAAACAGATTGCAAATAATCTATGTAACCTAGAAGCTTAGAATATATTTATGAAAATGGTTAACACAAACGTACTGATGATTTTAAGAGTTACTTTCCTTAACCTAGGTCTACCTCCTTAAATAACAGCGAGACTTATAAGGATTACCTTTCGTTGCATTACCAATAATTCTCAACTTATTTATGTTATTACATTATCCATTATTGCAATTATTTTGACTTTTATGGCAAATAAATCTGCGGAAGCATAGGAGCAGACGAAATACATGAGAATTGTCAATGTATGTAGGTTACCATGACAATCTAATACCTTTGATCCTCTTGGGATCCATTGATTTAAGTTTCCTCGTACTGCAGCTGTTAAAACCTATTAATCTTACTTAAATACAAATAACAGTAAATGTGGAGAGGAGATGGTAAAGATGTATAAACTATAAGATAACCCGTGCAAAACTCTTTATGAATGATGTTCCACACATTTTTCTTGTTTTAGTGGAAATGATCAACCTTGAAAGTTAGGAATATAAAAGTTTCAGGTTCAGTTTTTTGCTTGTTTGCTATTTTAAAGCTGAGTTATTTTCTTTCTTAATTTCAAGTCCTTCATACTCCACTACACACAAGCAATTGAAATTTGAAATAAAAGACTTTGTCAGTATAAAGTTTACATCACCCGCATTGCTGAAATTAGCCTTTAATTTTAAAATAAATTGTCTGTCTTGTAATATTTTGACCGTCATTAGCAGAACATGTGCACTTTTTCAGATTTCAGCTTTTCAGTTACCAATCATTTCTGAACCATTAGTTGTCAGCTCCGTTGGAAAGGAATTCATTTCAATCTGATTTTACAATTAATTGCCTTAATTTTTGCAATGGTAGTTAAAACGTATTATAGCTTATTTGAAAATAATAATAAAAAATACAACTCACCGATGAGTTAACAAAGATATTTCAATTCCATTGCAAAAAATGGAAACAATTTAGAGCACTAACTCCAAGTAAGCTTATGATCCCAAAGAATAGTACACTCCTTTGTAAGATCAAAATCCTATGGGATAAATTGCTCCCTTATAAGATTAACATCGATGACGTCCTATCAATATACAAAGCATACAAACAAACCATAAGGTGATTATCATACAACAAAAAGTACAAATACAAATTATATATGACTGATAACATGTTGAAAGCATCTGCGAAGCTCGTATAGACCAGCTTCATTAAGATGCAACCCTCCGTCCTTAAAGGCAAAAAAAGACCTAATAGGACGCCCTCTTACAAGAAACCTTTTATATGAATTTATAAAAATAATGTTATATTTAGAACATACAGAAAGTAATTGCCTATTAATATTAGCACATTTAAAACCAGTTAAATAAAAACTACAGGTCTTGGTAAAATAGAAGATATATAAAGCTTGATATGCGGAGACAAAAATTTAAATTTTACAAGTAACTCTCTAAAATCAGCAATGATACGATCTACAGACAAGTCTCTTACATTGTTAGTTCCAACATGAATAAGACAGTATGAATAGTTACTCAAGTTTATTTCACCTTGATCCAGTTTCTTCTTAATAGTGGAAATACGAGCACCACTGTAAGCTTGAAGGTCCATGTTAGAAATGCCAGATAAATGTTTACAGATTGAATCGGATAACACCAGTACATGTTTGTTGGTTATGTCTGAAAAAATATTATAAAAGTTTGGCCATTGACTCTGCAACAGATATTTTTTCCTGCATAGCAAAATTCAAATATAGCTTATAAGCATCACTTGCCCAGTCACCGTGCAGCTGTATCAGTTCACCAGGAACTCTAGCCTGAAAGGCAAATGACGCACCTCCCCGTCTAAAAGAATGTGTAGAGTAAAGGCGAGGATCTCGCCCAGCCAATGAAATGATACGCTTAAGCTTATATTGAAACTGTTTGTAGGTTACTGTTTTAAGACTAGCATTTCTCTTGATAACAAAAGCAGGAGATTCTTCAGGAGCAGGAATCATGCGGCACATTCTATTGTATGCAGTAACGGGACATAAAATAGAATCATCTATTTTGACCAACGGTATTTTTAAAATTCGTTCACCACATTGTATAGTTTTAGTCCATTCAAACACCACAATAGCTACTCTTTCATGCATAAAAACTTTGCCTCTAGTAAGTTGTCTTTTACAATCAAAAGAATCTACAGAATCTGGCACTAAAATAGACTTATGAGACATAAGAAAAAAGGCAAATAAAAATAAACACCAATACATAATATCTGTACAATTATCAAGGTCTAAAAAATTAAGCATTTCTTATAGCAAATCGGGAGTAATAGGCCTAGCTTGTCTAGGACAGTGTTGTTTGACTCTAGAAATTCCCGCCATTAACAACTTAAATTCAAAATTATCTAAAGGGGGAAATGGAAGATCTAAATAAAAATGCATAATTTTTACACCATTGATATAATTCCTAATAGAATCAGCCGATTTGAATGATCGACTTAAAAATTGCGCATAACAGCTAATCGTTTTAAAAGTGACAGGAATAGGAGCAACATCAAAATAAAAACAAAAGAGCAAAAAGGCTCTCCATTGTGAAGCTAAATTTTTCTGAGTTCCTACTGCAAACGCAGACTTAGTAGACGTTTTAACATCTTTCTCTAACTGTTTAAACTGAACATCTGAAAAAGGAATTATATATATGCATATATATAAAAATTACCAACTGTGACTAAAAGAAAATAGACTGTCTTCAACTTCAAATTCCTCTAAATTCGAGGAAACAGAGTTAAAAAATTGAGTTCGATGCAAATCAGACAAATGCCAACGAGACAAATAATCAATGATTCTATTCTCACTTCCGGACACATGACATGCTCGTACTTCGAATTCTGATAGTGCACATACGTAACATATTTCTCTCAGACACATTTGTAAGTACTCATTTCGGGATCTTCCTGTGTTTATCACTGTAACCGACACTTGATGATCACACAATATTCGTATTTTTCGGCCCTTGAAAAATTGACCCCAGAGCTTTAAACAAATTACAATTGCCAATAACTCCAGACAATTAATGTGAAGGTTATATTCTAGGATAAACTTTGGAAAGGTTCTGTGAAAATATCGACCGCTGAACCATCCACCACAACCAGTGATACACGAATCAGAGGAGAAAATTTCATCTGGTTTAGACCACTCTTCCAACGACATCATAGAGATGCCATTATATAATGGGACGAACTTCTGCCACCATAAGATATCTGTGTTAATGCTTGACGGAATAGAAATGTAACCCTTTCTGTAATATACCTCACGTAACCAGTTAAGTAAACGAGACATGAAGACCTTTCCAGGACGCACACATGTTCCAAAAAAGTTCAATTTCCCTATAAGGGACTGTATATCCCTAAGTTTAGCTGATTGTCTACCCTCCCACGATCCAAGAGTACTTCGAATATCTTTTAATTTATCGTCAGGGATTTCTAAAGTTAATTGACTGTATCGCAAATAATACCTAAAAATTCCATTCTATGAGATGGTGAGAAGGCCTTATGAGTAGATTCCTCTATACCACAAGACAAAAATAAAGTTTCAAGCTCCTTAAAAGCTTTAAAGGCGTTTTCAGACGTTTCTGCACCCACGAAATCGTCAAGATAGTTAATAATGTCAAAACCCGTTAATCTATATATATATATGCGATTGCATTGGTACAACGTTGGCAAATTTGCGCTGCTGAACATAGACCCATAGATAACACACGGTAAAAATACAAATGGTCTCTCCAGCGGTAACCTACTAAATGAACATCGTGTGGATCTATATTTATTTGGCGGTAAGCACGACTCAAATCCCGTTTGAAACACAGACAACCAGGACCCTTGCTTTTAATGATTTCAACCAAAGCATCAACGTTTGGATACTTTAAATGAACTTCTTCACCTAAATATAAATCCTTGTTTATACCACTATTGACACCTCCACCTCCATGAGTACTAAGATCTAGAATAACACGTCTTTCCACAGTATCTTTTTTAGGAACGCTGTTCAGAGGTGAAATGATGATTTCGTGAGAAAATGGGTTCGAATGAAAAGGACCCAATAAGGCCTTTTTTTCTATTTCTTTTCGAAGATATTTATCAATGTCATTCGAAAATTGTATCGCTCCTTTATGATTTTGTACCGTACAAGAAGCACCATGAATATGTTTTTTATAATCATAACCAACAGGAAATCCAAACTCTAGTAAAGCGCATATATCGCTGTCATGGTAATCCGAGAGCATAAATTTGAAAAAATCAATATTCAAATGAGTATCCAATGGTATGCGAACACCTTCATAATTATACAAATTCGAGCTAAAAATAATTTCGTGATCTGAGATAAATTTATCTTGAATAGGCAACCAATGCATATCAGAAATCAAATCAGAACAAATAGTACACTCCTCTACAATTTTATTCGATAATTCATCAGATCTTTTATCCTTCTCTTCGTTTTTAGTTTTACAATACATTTTGCCAGAAGATGATGTGAACCAAATTTTATAAAGCTGCAAATGGTGCTTTTGTCTTTTAAATTTGATTAAATATATAGCAAAAAATTGCGTTTTTTCTCTCAATTCATGAACATTTGATAAATATTAGTTATTTCTGAATAATTTTTAATTTTGGATGTAACGCGTCTTCTGATTGGCTGACGTTATTTTTTTTATCAGCCCATAGAAATAATTTAGTCATGTGACCGTGACGTCATTAACGTTTTTTCATGGTTTCTAAGGTTTAAAATGGAGTTAAGAATTATATTATAAGAAATGACTGTAATATTTTTCTGTCTATTCCAAATAACATAAAAATGTGGTGCACACTGTTATATAACCCGCTACGCGCGTTATTCAGTGTGCACCAATTTTTTTATGTTATTTCTTCATAGATAGAAAAAATATTATAGTAATTCCTTAAATAAAAAATGTATAAATATTTAGGATACCTATAAAATACATAAATTACAAATTATTTAACAATAAACAATTTGTGTTTATCTTTTAAAACTAAAATATTATGTCTTTCTTTCGAAAGGAAAAGCGCGGCCACAAATCCGAATTTTGCGCAAATATACAAAATTCCGACCTCATTTAACTCAAAAGGAAGCACATGAAGGTATATTTTTATTACATATTTGAAAAATCGGGCAAAAAATTGCCTGTATGGCAGTTTTCATCAAACTGTAAATACGGGATATAAACTGTATAATATGCCCTTAAAGTGTAAAACTTAACAATTAAAAGCCAAGAATGCATTTACGTGTGAAACTAAATGATAAGAAAGGACTTTTAACGGAATAGCCAAATCCATATACGGTTAACTCTGATTTGAGTACCTAAGTTGTATTATAATTGATGAATTGATGAACGATGAATTTTAAAATGATTACATTTGATACACTATGTAAGTTCCGAATCACTAAATAACCTTATCAAATCATACACTATGTAAGTACCGAATCATTGAATAAACTTATCAGATGATACACTTTGTAAGTACCGAATCATTGAATAACCTAATCAGATGATACAATATGTAAGTACCGAATCATTAAATAACCTTATCAGATGATACACTATGTGAGTACCGAATCATTGAATAACCTTATCAGATGATACACTCGTGGACTAATAGTTAATCAACAACGTTTTCGACCCACTAATACTTTGTGTATTTAGTGGGTCCAAGGCGCTTTTCTGGATGTCTTTTATCAAGTACTTTCAATCGGCGAAATAATCCTGCAACAATAGCAGCTTTACTTTACAGACCAGCTGCAAGGAACGATGAGTTCTATCGCCGATTAGTAAACTAGTACTCGATGAAGTAACCAGACACAACCAATGGCTGATCTATTTAACTGAGAAGGCAATATGACAATTTTAATCACAGTTATTGTAATTTTGTGCTTTAAAAATTATAAAATCAAATTGAACCGATTCAATGTAAGGATGATAGCAAATTTAATTTTTAAAATGTATGTCTTCCTTTCAGCAGAACATGTGCACTTTTTCAGATTTCAGCTTTGCCAATCATTTCTCAATCATTAGCTGTCAGTTCCGTTGGAAAGGAATTCATTTCAAACTGATTTTACAATTAAACTTCACTGTTTCATTAGCAGTATAATGGTGCAGTTCCGATAAAATTGATATAAATGAAATGCAAATACATTAGAGGAACTAGATTTTCAAGAACATGATGCACATGGTAATACAGTTACATAATTTTGGCACAACACGACAAGTTGAAAATAAACTTCTTAATGTAATCCGATTGTAGAAAGAAAATTTTGAAAATATAAAATAACGACCACCTGAAATGAATTAATGTATTAAACATATTTAATGTAATTCTCATTTACATAATGGAATCAGGTTCTTTCAAAATATAGTATTATCCACTATTAAATAAATACACATGAAGGTTTTCACTACCCAGCGTTCGATACTACTTCGTGATAAGATTTGTATCTTACATGTAGTTATTAGAAATCCTTTATCATGCATAATGGTTTACTTTTTTTAAATTGTTCTTTGGATGGAGAGTTGTCTCATTGGCACGCACACCACATCTTCCTATATCTATGGTAACAGGAAGTTATATCGTAATATAATGTTAATGTTTTTTGAATCGCTGATCGTATTGAGTGCCATTTAAACATAAGTTTGTCAGTCTTTTTTTTCGATCTATGAGTTTGACTGTCCATCTGGTATCTTTCATCACTCTTTTATAACTATTGAGTAGACGAAATAAGGTAGGTAGTAAAATGTAAATCTAATATCAGTCAGTAATTAATGTTAATTGCATGGAATTCATTTGTACGCCACATTAGCGAAGATTATAGATGGTAAAATAGGCAGTATACGCTTACTGTAAATTTATACATTTCCCCCTTGATCGTATTGCCTGATATTTCTTAGGTAAAATCACGATACATTCAAGCCCCCGTGAATTATTTTGATTCTAATAGCACGATTGGTTTGAATCGAAGCGCTCTAGGTGAAGGCATTATTCGCCATTTCCATAAATAAACGCACTATTAAATGGACGTAAAAGAACGGAGTAAACTGAATAAGTGACACGCTTAAACTATTTACAATAATATAGTAAGATAGGAATAGATGAATCTAAATAATAATTGTACTTAACCATTGTTGAATGTCTTATATGTATACATCAAAGGCTTATTAATCATCGAGTACGATCGGAACAGCCAAAACAATATATTCATATTTTACCACCGGTATGTACTCAAAGCGTTTGAAGGACGTCATGTTAGAATGCTTATATATATGGACAGCTTATCACAGGGAATTAATTTCTTATTCCTAAATTAATTTTGTTTATATCTAATACTTCTTTTATAGGTATCATAACAACTGATGTTTTCCAACACGTAATAAGGTTCGTCTCAGATAATATAGGATTACTTTGTGATATTGCTCATCATATCGTGTACCGAAGTGAAATGGTAAAGTGGACTTTCGTGACATAATGCTTTGATATATTAATTCTTATTATTATGCTTTATAATGCATTATTGCACGGCTGACAATGTCTGTTACATAAGTAATCCATAACTATTTCATTTTCCCATTTAACAGGTCAATATTTGTCGTGGTTCCTATCGATTTGGATACAAGTTGTTTATATCAGCAATTGTTGTATCATATATATACATTATTGAAATAATAATGTTTTTAATCTTATACATAAATTGAAACTCATCAAACTTAATGCGTATATGATAGATATAAACTTAAATGACGTCACAAACCGAATCTTCATAATTGACGCTCTTTAATTATGAAATACATTGTAACGAAAAAGCAAAACAACGTCAAAAGGGAACAAATAAATAAAAATAGGAATTCGCCATGTCTTTTTAAATCGTCGTCATGCAAATACTATATGGATATTATACAATGATATAGTTCGTCTAAAAACCCTAAATTTTGTATATCAGCAAACATAAAAAAGAAGATGTGGAATGATTGCCAATGAGACAACTATCCACAAAAGACCAAAATGAAACAGACATTATCAACTATAGGTGACCGTACGACCTTCAACAATGAGCAAAGCCCATACACTTGATTGCGCTCTACAATTCGGTAACCAAGTAACATCATCCTCACAAAGTTTCTACTCAATAGAGAATAGGAAGAAAAACAATACGAAGGGTTTGTTCATAATATATTATCACATTAGAAAGGAGTACTCCCCAACTCAATTTAATCCTAAAGATGGTTTAAACACCAAACCGGTCTTGGAGGACAACCAACATCTCGGTAACCAACTTAAATTAACCGAATAAACTATACTCGATAAAGAATTAGAGGAAATAAAGTCAATGATTTTTCCATAACATGAAATAACCACAAAAAGGAGTACACACCTTATTGATTTTCGCCTATCGATCAATCAAAAATAAACCAAAGTTCTTGACGACCACGACTTCAATGAATAATTTACCGGATTAAAAACTAAGGATTTTCCTTTCCCAGGCATAGATTACCTTAGCCGTATTTGGCACAACTTTTAGGAATTTTGGATCCTCAATGCTCTTCAATTTAGTACTAGTTTGGCTTTATAAATATTTTGATATGAGCGTCACTGATGAGTCTTATGAAGACGAAACGCGCATCTGGCGTACTAAATTATAATCCTGGTACCTTTGATAACTATTTAACACCACTGGGTCGATGCCACTGCTGCTGGACGTTTCGTCCCCGAGGGTATCACCAGCCCAGTAGTCAACACTTCGGTTCCGTATCAACTTCTCAAATAATACACGATGGTCTTGATGTATAGATTCTGCGTACTGATGTTGTGTATCATCTTAACAACATGTTTTATTGTTCTTTTATTATTTTGTTCTATTATTAAGATTACTTTTACTGTTGCATGGTTTTATGTGATATCCGTTTGACGCGGCTCGGTACTTATACATCTCGTCAATGTGTTTGTATTGGCTTTCATTTTTTTGTGATTTGTTTTGAATATGTGACTCTTTGTATTTCTTTTGTGCTTATAACGTGACTCTGTACTTTAAAAGATCCCGTCAGTATGATATTTGTCTATAATATGTCATTATGATATATTTCTATTATGAATTACTATATACGTTGAACCACAAACGTCAAAATCAATCAATGGCGTAGTGGAATTAACAATTTTTGAATTCTCATAAATTCTATGTATAACTTTTGGACTAGTTTGAATCTCGGTCTATTTCTGTAATTTATTCTTACATACTTTTGATTTTTAACCCTGTATGCGTACATTGCCTATGTAAATTTTAAAATTGTTTGTATGCACATTGAACGACAAATTTATGTGACATATATAATTTTTCTGACGTCAGACACTCAAATCAATCCATGTGTTCGTAGATAGTAGATGTTTTTGTGTCCTGTTAAATTGTTCCTTTTAAAAGTTTTGGATTCTCATAAATTCTATGTATAACTTTTGGACTAGTTTGAATCTCGGTCTATTTCTGTAATTTATTCTTACATACTTTTGGTTTTTTAACCCTGTATGCGTACATTGCCTATGTAAATTTCAAAATTGTTTGTATGCACATTGAACGACAAATTTATGTGACGTATATAATTTTTCTGACGTCAGACACTCAAATCAATCCATGTGTTCGTAGATAGTAGATGTTTTTGTGTCCTGTTAAATTGTTCCTTTTAAAAGTTTTGGATTCTCATAAATTCTATGTATAACTTTTGGACTAGTTTGAATCTCGGTCTATTTCTGTAATTTATTCTTACATACTTTTGATTTTTTAATCCTGTATGCGTACATTGCCTATGTAAATTTTAAAATTGTTTGTATGCACATTGAACGACAAAGTTATGTGACGTATATAATTTTTCTGACGTCAGACACTCAAATCAATCCATGTGTTCGTAGATAGTAGATGTTTTTGTGTCCTGTTAAATTGTTCCTTTTAAAATTGTTATACGATGATGACTGATGTACCCATATTTTGACTATTATATTAATTGTGACTGTTTATTTAACGCATCATGTAAATGTAGCGGAATTTGATGAGACTGTTATTAAAGTGAGAGGGTTAGCGCTATAGAACCAGGTTTAATCCACCATTTTCTACATTTGAAAATGCCTGTTCCAAGTCAGGAATATGACAGTTTTGTCCATTCGTTTTTGATGCGTTTTGTTTTTTGATTTTGCCATGTGATTATGGACTTTCCAAATTGATTTTCCTCTGAGTTCAGTATTTTTGTGATTTTACTTTGTATGAATATCAATAATGTGGTCATGTTTATAAATTTCCTGTTTACAAAACTTTAAATTTTTTGAAAAACTAAGGATTTTCTTATCCCAGGCATAGATTACCTTAGCCGTATTTGGCACAACTCTTAGGAATTTTGGATCCTCAATGCTCTTCAATTTTGTACTAGTTTGGCTTTATAAGCGTCACTGATGAGTCTTATGAAGACGAAACGCGCGTCTGGCGTACTAAATTATAATCCTGGTACCTTTGATAACTATTTACCGGAACCATCAATGCAAAATGGAGATAACTTATATTCAACTTTGAAAATATCATCCAATAGGTAAACGCAAACAGTATCTCATTGACATCAATCTCCACAATATCTATCTCAAACATTTATTTCCAATCAATTTTATGTCACACTTTCAAAAAAGAAATACTTAACACGATATGATCACACAAACAAGCTGAAATCAAGTCGCCAAATAAGCGACAGTTCAAATTGTACAACATCAAACTTTAAGTTTAAAAGACGTTTTAAGTTTAAAAGACGAGAAAATTACTTGAAGCAATTATTGAGTCAACTTAACCAGAAATTAATCATAGGCACCGACACATTGTTTGTTTCAAACCAAATCACGCGAGATCATTCAAGATTACTTTCAATGAAAAACAATGCAGAAATTGCCAACGAACACACATTGAAGAGTAATGCTAAATGCTGGAATATCGATCAACTCTATAGAATAACGAAAAACAAACAAAGACACAGAACGAAAAACAAGAAAAAATTCATAAAAAAAGAGAAATATGCCTCAAGTAACGTTATGTCGATCTTCAGATGAAACAGACGACACATTTCTAAACACAATCAATAACATCTGAACGACACATTGTTGACCGCAGAAAACGTTACGATAAAACACTAAACCTGATGATACTCTTTCATCCAACATTAAACTCCGATGCAAACATCTGCAATCATTAGAAAATAGGGACCATGATCAAATTCGATTTGAAGCCAACAATAATTAAATGACTGAAATACCAAAGAGACATGGACAGGTATAACACACAATGGATAGTCGGATAAGCTTATTAAATGCATAATTAAGAAGTGAGTACTACTTAAAGACAAATCATATTGCAACTTATCAAGAGCATAGGACGGTAACACAATTTTAGAATAAGCTAGTTTACAAAGTGATAACAAGTTGAAAACCGGAGTACGCTACCAACAATTTCATTCAATATTCATAAAGACAAAACTTAATAACTCCCTTAACGAATGAAAGTTTGATTTTTCTACACGGATGAGTTAACGGACTGTTAAAAATTGTGAAACCGTACAAAGCGTTAGTTCTGGTACAGTACCATATTTAATAAAAAAAAAACAGCGCCTGTTCAACTCTTCCTATTATAACGTTAACACATATCTGTAAATTTCCGAGAAAAAAAAGTATCATAACATGGACAAAACGCGCTTATTCTATTTCAAGACGACCGACTAAAATTGACCTCTGTCACATGCAGTGTCCTGAAACAATTAGTTTATATTATCTTTATGGTTTATTCTGATAGATAAATATTCTTTATCAATGCATACTACATTTTTAGAAAAAGAAATAAATCATTGAGATTCATCATAACTAGTAGACATTCTCTCCGAAACATATATTATAAATGTCAGGTATTTCTACGATAAATAACCTTATTTTTGAAGAAAAGTAAAATGACGCCTGATGCGCATTTCGTCTACAAAAGACTCATCAGCGAAGCTCGAATCGAAAAAAGTTGTAAAGGTTCAAAAAGTGAATGAATGAAGTTATGCTAGAATAACATCAGGCAATAACAGATGATAGCAGCAAAGTACACAATATCCCCAACAAATCCTGAAACTGTGTTTCTACGTCTGTCGAAATATAAATAATTACATGTTTCGCCAAGCAAAAACACATATCTGGTTGTCAACATGTTAACTTTTTCGAAAAGAAAGCAAGTTAAGACAAAAAAGTATAATTTGAAATGATCGTTCTGCAAGTCAAAGGTATATAACAGAAATACCGAACTCCGAGGAGACGTTTAAACGGAAAATCCCTAAGTAAAATTGAGTTAAAATTAGTTGTGTACAAAATCATGTTAATTTAGAATCAAAATGCCTTCTTATGTTCACAGGAAATGCTACGGTTGCATTACATTTTCTGTTTTATAACCACAAACATTAAAGTTTTACAAACGTATACGATGTGAAATTAGCAGAACTATTGATTGCTTTACTAAAATAGTATTTCGATCGATAGCTCATCATTTTTTTTTCTGATATTGAGAAGTGAGATAGATGTAGAATATAATAGTGATTCGATTCACTGATATTGGAGTCAGTTTTTGTGCTTTAACGTATAGTCTCAGTGAAACCATATATATATCTTTTATTGTTTTAGCGCTGTATAAGTAGTTTTGGCTACAGTGTGAAAGAAAAGAGGGACGAAAGATACCAAAGGGACAGTAAAACTCATAAATCCAAAACAAACTGACAACGCCATGGCTAAAAATGAAAAAGACAAACAGAAAAACAATAGTACACGTGACATTAAATGAGAATTAATATTTGTGCTTCAACTGTGAAAAATATACCGATATTTGTTAATCATGCAATGCAGTTGTATCGTAAAACGGATAAAAGAGTGAATAAAATGATAACGCTTATAGCAAAAATGAATTTCATACCACTCCATTGGTTTATACGGGAACATACTTGTATCGAACAAAGACGTTTTAATTAGGAAAAGGTGGCGTAAATTTGGCAGCATTTTGAAATCGCAAAACAAATAGAAAATCGTGTAAAATCTAATATGTTTACGTTGCACGTACTATTGTTGACATAACCCTGGACCCACGTCTTTCATTATTTATGATATTATCACTAACGCTATTTGAAGCAATATTATAAATCAAAAGTCTATTGGGTGTCTTCATACGGGGCGCCGAATGGGACTCTTGTGGTTTTGTACTCGAAATTCAATTTTGTACGGACAAAAGTGACTTTTGTTCAACAAAAACGAGTTCCGTTTAACAAAATTAGTAACATAATACAAATTTAAAATTTTGTCATGCAAAATTATATTTCAGTGGACAAAAGTCACTTTAGTCATGACAAAATTCGTTTTTGTATAACAGACTTGACTTTTGTTACCTAATTTGAAAATTGTGCGTCAATTTTGTATGCAAATAAGTTTAGTTTGGATTCTGTGAATTATTTTTCATACAAAATTGCCTTTCTTACACAAAATTGACTTTTGTGACAGCAACATTGTGAGATTTTGTCTCACAAAATTGAGACAAAATTCAATTTTGTCTCACAAAAAGTCAATTTTGTCTCACAAAAGTCAATTTTGTCTCACAAAAGTCAATTTTGTCGTCACAAAAATGAATTTTGTCGCACAAAAGTCAATTTTGTCTCACACAATTGACTTTTGTGTTTTAATTTCCATATCAGGTAACAAAAGTCAATTTTGTATGCAAATAAGTTTATATTTGCATACCTATTTGACAAATTGACTTTTGTCATGACAAAAATGAATTTTGTTTACAAAAATGAATTTTGTCATATCTACAAAAATGAATTTTGTCATCACAAAATTGAAGTTCTCATAAAACAAGTCTGTATCACATAGTTTTGTAAGACAAATATGATTTTGTTATGACGGAATTGATTTTGTACAAAACCACTAGAGTCCCATTCGGCGCCCCGTACTTCAGGTTCCCCTTTTAAAACGTGTCATTTACGAATAATTAATTACTTTTAAAATGGCATTACCGGAAGAAATTGTCAAACATCAATAACGCTTCTCAACGTCAAATGCTCATCTAGTTAAACTCAAACCTCTACAACAAAGCATACTTGACGTTATACTGTACAATTCATAATGATGCAAATGAAGGCTTAGAAAACAAGACTATCAGTTGACGATTGAACAGGACATCTCATTTCGGCTTGACACCAAAAAGATAGATAATGGTCAAAACCTAATCTGCATAGCAATTTAAAAAAAGGCCCGATATAACAATGTATAACAAGAATGAAAAATAATTCAAATGAGAAGACCAACAATCATGCAGATTCTTTCTTACGCGGTACCCGGGTTTTGTCTACAATAGACTCATAAATGACGATCGAATCAAAAGTTAAAAGGCCAAAGAGCGATTGAAGTTACAACAGACGGAAATCAATCATGATGTACAAAAACAAACGACAACTGCGGAATTACAGGCTCCTAACTTAAACCTACATAACGATACCGGATTAAGCATGTGTTTAGGCGTCCATCCATATTCATCATAGGTGGAAGTGTTACAACATAACAGATAACAAACTAGGGTATTGTGATCTCCATATTGAATTGTGTAACATTTGGCACGAGGAATATAAAGCGGTCACGAAACCACCAACTCGCAACTCCAATATCTACAATATCATTTAGAACTTAAAAACAATAAAAATTAGATTATATTCTATACCTATAGATATAAGAAGAACTATACTGATTAAAGATGATCAGATACGAACAAGATTAAATAATATCGTATTGATAGTTACATATCAAATGCATGAAGCCTTTGTTATTGTCAGTAGGCATTTAGAAAAACAAGATTGAAAATAAGGAAGGCCATGTTCACTATAGCTAGAACCACTAAAATACGGAAATATAGCAAAGAATATTTTTCAGAGTATAATTTGTGTAACAACTTAATACATGGCGAAATAAATTAATCAAGAAAAAACTCTATTTCAAACATGCCAATTGTCTGACAAAATAAGAATGCTGTGTTTTGTTTTCTATAAACACATAAGTGTTTGCCAATTCATCTTGACTATGATATAAACAAATTACTTTTCTTTTTTTCATTCAATACTTGTTCCAAAAGCAAAAGAATGATTACGCATTGATAGAAGTCTTAAAATAGCTATGTATCACTTTCAAGGATGGGATATAGTTTTGAGGTATTTCAGGGCTACAACTTATACATCTTTTCTCTTTGATTTAGAAAATTCAGCATGGACTTGTATAACCAAGCATATGATGCTGTTTCATATTTTATCTTGACCTGCGTGGAAACATCAAGAAATTGGATTTTGTCCAAATTTAAGATTTTTTCCACTGTAACCGTTTGGTTTGGCAAATGGGTAATCATCACATTTTCTAGATCAAATACTTTGTTTGTAAGGAATATTTTGTTGTTAACGTTAAAGCAATTAACCTTTTCTTGCTTAATCAGGGCATCACCAGCTAAGTAGTCAGGATATTTGTGCTGACATGAAATATCATTGACATGTTCATTTCATGCATAAACAAGTTATAAAAAGTTAAATTTGAATTCTTGCATGTCAGCAATGGCCTTACTTAGACAATTTTATTTCAAACAAAAAATCTAATGCTTTCAAAGCAAACATTCATTGGTTGTCAATTTACATAATATATATTCCCTCAAATAATTTAGGCCGAAGTATATTGTATTGATACACTAAATCAGGTGAAAATGAAGTTTGGCGCCGGATAAAACGTTTAATCCCGCTGTATCCATTTGCACCTGTACTAAGTCTATCGGGTTTTACTATTTAAATGATTTTACACAAGTCATATTCGGGGCTCTTGATAGCTTGCTCTTCTATGTGAGTCAAGGCTCCATGTTGAATACCGTACGTTGTCCTATAATGGTTTACTTTGTACGAACTGTAACTTGGATTGAGAGGTGTGTCATTGCCACTTATACCATATCATCTTCTATCTAGCAAGTTTTTCTCAATCATTATTATACTTATTATAGTAGTGTCTTTAAAATGTAAGCGGTATTCGTTTTTGTAAATCCTGGTACCTTTGATAACTATTAGTATGCATTTTCGTAAATGATGGACAGCCAGTAATGGTGAATTAAAGCATCATTGCGTAAGAGTAAATGATACCTTTCACATAGGTCCTAGCTAAATAACAATTCGCAAAGTGTTCATTTTTAACAATAACTAAGTTTTAATAACGTTCCATTAACCTGTTGCATTAAGGCATTTTCGGTTGACTGTTGTGGGGTTTTTCCTCTATATGTATCTTGGAACTAACATCAGCAGACGACTTTTAAAATCCATTGTCTCGTACAATCCCATACTACAAACGAAGTATTTTTTTGTGACTGAGTTTCGGGTGATGACAGACATTTGTTTAATATCCAGTGACTAGTTATATTAATAAATAATGATTATCATGACGAAAGTGAGAACATATTATGTGAGATGAGTATGAATCATTCCTTGTACCAGACCGTCACGCTGAGCAAAATTTATAAAGTGCTAGCTAACAAGTAACAGTCAACGAAACTTATTATTACCACAGTCCTCATTTTGAAAGCGGATTTTGATAGGCCAAAATTAAGTACGGATTTGTAAGGGATTGCGGATCCAAACTAATTCTAAATAATTTCTATTTCTATAGACGCACTTGTGCATTTCCACTACGTTTACAATCGGACATCATGGTTTGACTTTGAACAGGATCAGTATTTTGTTAAAGTTTTGAGTGCAAGTGTTTTCTTGGAAATAATAAAAAAATACATAAATCAGTTATCTCAATTTTCCAATTATCATTAACAATTTGGTGTACATGAATATATCTTCTGAAATTCTGATAATTGTATAACTGTATTGATATATTAACGCGATATTTGTTATCATCAGTTATTATCTTGTTTTTGATAATTATGGTATGTTTCTAGTTTTTATGCCTTCATAGCGATTACAAGATCCATAAGATCATTTGGTATGAATAGTTGTCTTTCACAAGTCGAAGCTTCAAATATCGTAACTGATAAACATGATAGCCTCATATGATCGTTTGATTGCCATGGCGTTGTCAGTTTGGTTTAGATTTACGAGTTTGACTGTCCCTTTGGTATCTTTCGTCCCTCTTTGATACTGTATAATGGAATATTTCACCTAACAGATTAAATTTTGCTATAATTGTATTTGTTTTTCAAAAAAGTTGTATTATTTAAACACTTTCAACACACATTTTTTCTCTGGTGCAAATACATTTCCGGTCGAATTTCTCTGACATACAGTTCAGACGAACTTCAAATCTTAGACTTGTAGGGTTTCATATAGGCAAGTAGAAAAATATATATAATAACAAAACGAAATCTTTATTCTTAAATTCTGTTGAAAGTATGTAGAATTAAATTTCATTTATATAGGTCACCATGATTGTTTTTAAAGAATAAAACTTTTTAAAATTCACAATGTAATAGTTAATTTATAGAAAATTAGATGTTTTTGCACCAAAAACAAAGTTATAAATACTTTCAATGAGTACGACGACTCTTAAAAGCATCTGACTCTAGAATAGTAAACATAAAGTTACGTATTAAATTATAAAAATTTTGAACTCCGTGGAATTTATATGTCGCTAAAATATGATAAGGTGATAATGACGTGTCAATAACTTCTTGATATAGCAATATTAAACACTTAAAACTATACGTATCAGATAATGACTAACGTTAGATCACGCTGAAATGGCGAAATTAATGTTTTTAATGTAGATGACGTTATATGTGAAATTTAGTATCACAGTCTTCGTTCAACAGCTATAATTCTCTCCCGGTTTTAGTGGAGTTCGTGTTGTTTCTTATTTATTATTTACAACTGTTGATGTCAATGTCGTTTAGTTTTGCGAGTTTTTGTTTACTCCATGGTTTTGATTGTTATTGTCTTATAAAACAAACAGTCGATATTATGTTATACTAACACGTGTTTAACCAAAGTGTAACTGATCCAACAATAACCTCTGTGTGTTTGATTTACATGCATGCATGTTGCGTAAAACAAAATGTGTCTTTCTTCGTTCATGGCCATATTGTGGCTTGTAATTGATTATATAAACTTCATTTAACCTTGGGAGTATTGTGTCGCATTACATGTCAAACAAAATCTCATAATTGTTTTAAATGCTTTTGACAAAATAAACATGATACTTGCATTCTGTTTTCTTAACTTTCGTTTTTGCATATATGCCCTTATTTGTTTTTTCTCTTTTAATACATTTATCACAATATGATTTAATTAAAATAATAACAAAATAGTAACTGTTTTACCCCTATTTTTGACATTGTACCTATTTCAACTGTTTTATTTGTTCACACATTGTGGTTAATATAATGGAATTTTATACGACAGAAATGAAAGTTACATTTGGTGTGGCACTGTACTTTTAAACATCCCGCCATTATTTTATTCTATTATAATTTGATATATACTTTGAAAGACATAATTATTGTATATCTCTTCCTGTTTGACGCTAACATTCATACGTCAAATATGCGACTCTACACTAGTGTTGATGTGAACCTTGCAATTCAGTCACAAGACTTCAAATATTTCAGTCCTTTATGGCATGGGTTTATTTAAAATACATATATATGAAAGCAATGAATGTGGTAGTCAAATTTGATAAATGTTTTTTTGTTAAATATTTGTTTGTTTTTGTATTTTCTAATTGAGATTGATCTTGGTGGTCTGAAAGCTTTTAAGCGTTTTGATATTTTTATGTGAAAAAGTCGCTTTGAATCTCTTACAATCGAACACTGTTTTCCTTTTTCACGGAACAAATTGCAATAATGGTTATAAATTAGGACTAGAATAGTTATCAAAGGTACCAGGATTATAATTAAGTACGCTAGACGCGCGTTTCGTCTACAAAAGACCCATGAGTGACGCTCATTTCAAAATATTTATAAAGCCAAACTAGTAAAAAGTTGGAGAGCATTGAGGATCCAGAATTCCAGCAAATTGCGCCAAATAAGTACTGCTAAAGTTATATATGCCTGGGATAACAAAAATCATAGTTTTTCGAAAAATTCAAAGTTTTTTAAACAGGAAAATTATAAAAAGACTACAACGATGCACATTCTTGGTTTATAGTCCACTGTTTTTTTTAAACAAAGTCCACTCCGAATGAAGCAAAATCCAGCTCACATTCATATCTTTCTTTTATCAATCTATTTTACAAAAGAGGGACGAAAGATACCAAAGGGACAGTCAAACTAATAAATCTAAAACAAACTGACAACGCCATGGCTAAAAACTAAAAAGACAAACAGAAAAACAATAGTACACGTGACACAACATAGAAAACTAAAGAATAAACAACACGAACCCCACCAAAAACTAGGGGTGATCTCAGGTGCTCCGGAAGTATAAGCAGATCCTGCTCCACATGCGGCACCCGTCGTGTTGCTCACGTGATTACAAATCCGGTAAAGAGTCCAATTCGGTAGGTCAAATTCATGAAAGGGAAGGGGATTGTAGTTACGACGTAAGGAACATATCCGATATCATTTGTGAAACGGTTATTCCATAACGGTCAACCAACTCGTGATGTCGTCCGTAAAATTTACGAAGGGATTATTTCAACTTCACCATTTGGAACTCTTGGTTTAATAGCTTCCTTGTGAGCAGTAACCCTCTATCAAGAAAATCATGATAGGAAATGCAAGCACGGGAATATCGTATCAATTGGGAGATATATACAAATGGCAGTACCCTAAACTAGATGAATCATAGTTACAATAGTGGAATTCGTCCGTGATAGACTGCCCTGTGAATGATTTCTGCCATAAAACAGAATAAAATAATTGATTTGAACATCCATTGGATACAATCTTAAATGATTGCTGATTGAAATAGTTATGTTCTGTTTAAAGCCGTTATATATAGGTGATTATATCCGGACACAGGGATTGTGTTATAATATATTTAGTAACAGGATATTAAAATTGCGTAGAAGTAACGGATATGTAGGTTGTTATTCAATCTTAGACTAAAACACGATCGGCAAAATCCTCTCCTTAATTTGGCTTTAGATAAATAACTATGTGATTCCTTTATTTGAATACAAAAAAAATTAAAGAAAACAAAGTGCTTTTCTGAATTTACCTTCATCATGAACAATCATAGACAAATTTTCGAAAGCAAGGATTGGCGAGAACCGAAAAAAATTTAAAAGCTATATGAAAATAAAATACATAACAGGTTAGCCAAAATCACCTGAATAAAGCAACAGTAGTATACCGTTGTTCAAAATTCCTAAATCGACTCAAAGAAAACAAATCGGGGTTACAAACTTAAACCGAGGGAAACACATCAACTAAGATATGTATAGAAAAATACATTCAATATGTAGGCTACGTTGAAATTAAAATTAGAGTAAGCATTTTAAATTCGTATTAATGAGGTGGTTATTGGTCTACAATTGTAAACCCATTATTTACAAATGCTTGATATAAACCTCTAATGTAATTTGACAAAGTGCTTTGTACAAATATTCCTTTTGCTTTTTATGAAATATCTAATGCATTTGATTGATTGTTGCTTGCTTAACGCCGCATTAGCACAAAAGGCTATATCGCGGCGAGCATATAAAACTATGATAGTTGCTTTTTTATCAAGGTATGGATTTTTCAAACAAGATGTTCCAAGATAGTGATGTAAGTTCTTGTACGCTCCTTTGGTTTTTAGCTCTTTAATGCTGAAATATGCATTTCATACATCTGACTTATAAAGAGTACAGACACTATCAAATCAAACCTTCTGAAAAATAAAATGGAATAATTTTCCCTCATGCAAATCTTCGATTTTTCTGTATTTCATGTTTGTTTGTAATGTATATGTCATTTTTGGGAAAGTTTGTATAGACCATCACTGAATAAAACTTATTGTCGTTATCCGGTACACATGGTGCAGTAAAGTTCAACTTTGTTCTTTATTTGGCCTTTTTTTTACTTTTTTTCATTCGAGCGTCACTGCTGAGTCTTTTTGTAGACGAAACGGGCGTCTGGCGCGTTTACAACATTCCATCCTTCTACGTATGATTAGTCGATGTGGTACCTTAAATGTAATTAATACCACTGTAGTCATTCTTAATCTTTATCATTTTCTATCAATTTTATTGAACCAGATATGGCCAGCCATGTGTTTTTGCAACTTGATTTTGAAAAAGCTGTCAGGCACAACCGGGTACTCAGGGCATATCTAAATACTCGAGTACAGCAAATTGTCAATTTCAGTCACGGATATCACCCTTTTATGCATTGGAATAAATAAAAAAATTAAACCGATTCAATTAAAAAAGATATATAAAACAACTAAAATACCAAACTCCATGGAAATTCAAAACAAAAAATACCTTATCAAATGAAATAATTAAAAGCTAAAACGAATCGATAACAACGTCGTATTTCTGATTTGGTAGAAACATTTTCTGATGTAAAAAAAGTTTGATGGAACCTCGTTTTTAGAAAGCTTAATATACTATCACTTGCATGGAAAATAGCAAATTAACATTTCAATTTACATTTCTCTCTTTAAGCAGATCATGTGTACTTTATCAGATTTAAGCTTTTTTGTGGCCAATCATTTCATTAGTAGTCAGTTCGGTTGGAAGGAAATTCGATTTACTTTGATAGTCACAATTAAATTTCACTGTTTCATTAGCAGATACAATCGAAATAAAAGCAAAGGTAAAGACGTTAGAGAAACTAGATTTTCGAGAAAAAAAAATGATGCACATGGTTTTATTATTACATTATTTTGTCACGACACGACAAGTTGAAAGTAGAGATAGTTAATGTTATCCGATTTTAGGAAGCATAAGCTGACAAGATGAAAATAACGAACATCTTAGATGAATATTAATATTGCACTTCTTTTTTGGGATTCATAACAACATAATGGTATTAATACATGTATAATTTGCTGATACTACAATGCCTATAATATAATTTCAAGTGATGTCGTAAAAAAACGTTACGTTTAGAGAAAATAACATCTTAGGGCTTTGTATCTCATTCAATACTCAATTATACAGATAACATGAGATTAAGGTGGTATGGGTGTCTTTCTCCATCTTGGTTTGTAAAAAACACAGAACCAAAGGTTCAGATTTTCCATCAAGTTAGCAAAAATTTGATGCAGGAATGCAGATATTTAATTTGAATTTTCATTTATAAGAGCCAATTTATAAGAATATTACTTATAAATATTATTTTTTTGGCAAATGTTAATTATCTGTTATTTGTAGTTTATTTTTTTTAAATTGGCATTTTAAGGGGAGGTAACTCTATAACAGTGCATTTTCTGAAGGACTCTACATGGAATTTCCTATTTTGTATTTTAGCCGGAAAAAATGTACGGTGACTCTATCTTTTCTTTCGATATTCTCAAAACAGCGTCTGAAAGCTATCTATTCCTGAAGTATTTAACAATTCTATCATTTTGTTTAGTTTCTAATCACAAAATGGTGTTTTTTCCTGTATAATCCATACAAAATGTGTCATTTTGTCCCGTCCTGTAAGTTGAGAAAATGCGCGGTGATCTATCATTTTTATTATATTTTTCAGCATGTATCAATAGATACTACGTTTTGACAAAGTATGAACAAATTCTATCATTTTTATTTTAGAATCCAATACCACCTTAAACAAATAAGAATATCCTTTTCATGTTAATTTGTACTGAAAATGTCCCGATTTGTAGAGCGTTTTGAAATTTCTCTCCACCCTAAGAGGGTTGGGCAGATTATGATGTTTAAAAACAGATGTGTGGTGTTGTTGAAAATATCAAGAACTCCGTGTTAAAGGCCTTATATTGACCTATAATGGGTTTTTTTTTAGGACTAGGATGAATAAATGGCATTTATGCAATATATACAATATCTTCTTATTTCTATTTAGCCTAATGAGGCTTATTGTTGTTTTTTGTTGTTGTTCGAATTGTTGTTTTTGTTTTTTTTTTTTAAAGGGGAATGCGGTTTGCATATAAATGCTGTTAACATTTTTCATTGACTTGAATTTCTAACCGAACAGAGTCAATCTAAAGATTTGTTCGACTAAATAGGTTTGTCGTACAAAGGTTTATCAAATATCTTTGATGAATATTCATTGAATATCATTTATTTGAAGTCCGTTTTTAAAGATTATAGTAGGTGCATTGTATAAGTTTATCGTCAAATTGAACCAAGTTTTCTTAATAGTTTTGCCAAATATTTGTTAACATTATCATAATGATGACCATGACATGAACTAACAAATATTAACAACGTCGCACTTTCGTGTTTCTCTGCGTTTTTTATCAGTGACCTACACGCTACTTCATCGAAAAAACAGAACAACTATTGTAACGTTTTCGTTTTACGCAAATTAATATCTTTAATAATTTCCTTTTATTTCATACTCTGACAAACAATTTGATTTTGTTCAGACAAATTGCCGATAATTATTATTTTATATGTATTATAAAATTGTTTAGTATCATTCTGTACCTCTGTACAACATTTCACTGTTAACACCATAGTATCAAATAATGATTATTGCTGCAAGCTTAGTGAAGGGAATTATTGTTTATGTTCTTTTATTATTATATTTTTTTTAATCTAAAACTACTTTTAACTTCAAATAATATGTAATAATTTTACAACGGCTTGCTATATGCCATAGTATTATTGGCAATGCTCCTCAGTATGACCAGTTGTCAAGTCGTGATCATATTAAGTTAGCACAATACAAAGATTGTTTTACTTCCAATCACTAACCATTGAAATGCTGTTACTTTTTTATGAATGCATAGAAAATAATAAAATAGGTATATATCGATAGATAAAAGATTGATCTTTTAAATGAATGCAATACTTTTATTATGCAATCATTATGTAATCAATTATTATGTAATTAGAGGCAAAATCTGGGAAAGTTCACTCAAATGAATTTAGCTCTATCATCTCTTTAACTATACAGAAAATTTTAACGAAATCTTAATCAACACATCATGGGCTTCAAAATGGTGTCTCAGATTGTCTCTATGGTATTCCATTCTCTCATAAATCTCTAATTAGTGTAAACATCCTAACCACATAAAAGAAGATAATGTTAAATAAGGTGTAAAAAAATTTCTATACATTCTATCTAAAATCTGAGACACCCTTTTGTACATAATGGCCATAGGAACAACATATAATAAAATCAATCCTCTAGGGATATCTATGCAGAAGCTAAATTTATTTAAAAGTGAAAATTTGGTGAAAAATATTTTGGACACAATTAACATTATTATTGGTTACATAATTGTTGCATAATACTAACATTGCATTAATTGGAAAGAATAATCTGTTAGCTATCCAAAACTACCACTTTTATAAATTTTCAAGCATTATTAAGAAAGTTGCAGCATTTTAAAACTTGGGAGTTGGAGTTATAAAATCTTTGTATTGTGCTACCTTAATTACAATTGCAAATAATCATTAGTCATTTGTTTTACAGATATATTCAACAATATTCAGTAAATTCTGATTGCTTGTGTTTGTCGTATCTTTCTTTTCTATCAATGTCCGTGCCTATAAGTCAATGAAAAGCCAAATAAAAAGAGCTTGTCGTTCAATATTGAAACATAATGTCGTAAATATGAAGTTGCTAACATTTCAAATACTTGGTACATGTGATTTTAATCAATCTTGGGTGTTTTTATTTTTGTTTTTCGCTGGTGTTTGTTTAATGAAACTTCAAGCAGCTCACGACAGTGTCTGGGAAACAGGTGATATAAACATACAGGATGACTCGGTATTGCTCAATGTACACAGAAAACTATATTGAAGCACATAGTCTTAGACTCTTTTATTAATTCCTAATAATATTGTTTTTTACTCTTGATTAATTGGAGAAATTTCCCTTTGTGATTCCATCTTTTCTAAGTTATCATTTTTATTCTTATTTCCTATTATCGTGATCAGAAGGGACTTTTTGTTAATATTGTTGCAATGCGTTCGTCTCCATTAATAGAAAATAATTAATAATCTATAGACATACATGTATATGTATCATGATTACTAGTCTTTTTCTATCTATAACAAGATAAAAATAAAAGCGTTTAAGTTGCTACTAATGTTACGTCTCAGATAATATATGATAACTTTGTGATATTGCTCATCATATCGTGTACCGAAGTGAAATGATAAAGTGGAAACTTGTGACATAATGCTTTGATATATTAATTCGTATTATTACGCTTTATAATTCATTCTTGCACGGCTGACAATATTTGTTACATAAGTAATCTATAAAAGTTTTATTTTCCTATATAACAAGTCAATTTTTGTCGTGGTTCGTATCAATTTGGATATAAGTTGTTACTATCAGCTAATAACAATTGCTGTATCATAGATAAACATTATTGAAATAATACTGTTCTTAATCATACATACTAGTTCTAGTGGAGAACTAGTTGTGATGTTCACTTATATACTTTTTTTTAAATTCATCAAATGGAATGCTGATAAGATAGATACTAAAAGAAAATGACGTCACAAACCGTATCGTTATTATTGGCGATTTTTTATTATGACATACAATGTAACGAAAAGAAAACCCAAACCAGCGTTCAAGGAAAAAAGCAAATATTAATAGAAATACGCCATGTCTTTTTATATCGGCGTCATGCATCTTCATAGAACTACTCGACACAATGTCATAGTTTGTTCAATAATACTTACCTTTAATTTTATATACCAGAAAGCACTATATCGCGCTCTACAAATTGGTAACGACGTAACATCATCCTCACGAAATTTCTACTGGATAGAGAAAAGAAGGAAAACAAATATGAAGGGTTTGTTCTTTATATCAAATCACATTGGAAAGGAGTACACCCAAACTCGATTTGCTCTTATCGATGTTTAAAACACCAAACTCATGTATTTGATGACCATCAACATCTGGGTAACCATTAACATTAACTTTACAAACTCTCTACTCGATAACGATTAAGGGAAATAAATATAGTCAATGATTTTTTTCATAAAATGTAAAATCACAAAACTGCTGAGATGCATTCGCCACGGAAAGTAGGACGCACACAACTGATTTCGCATACCGATCATTTTCATAAACCATGTCCATAACAAAAAACATTTTGCCGAAACAAATTAAGATCAAACGGAGATAACTTATATTCAACTTTAAAAATATCCTTCAATAAGCAAAAAGCAAACACCATTTTTCAAAGACATTCATTTTCTCAATATCAACCTTAAACATTCATTCTCCATCAATGATATTTGCCATCTTTAAGAAATATTGATCACGATATGTTCACACAAACCTAAAATCAAGCTTTGCATCTAAGAAACAGTTAAGATTGTACAACACCAAATTTAAAGTTTAAAAGAGAAAAACATGCTTGAAGTAATTATTGAGTCAACTGAACCAAACATAATCATAAGCACCGACACATTGTTTGTTTTAAACCAAATCACGCGAGATCATTTCAGATTACTTTCAGTGTAAAGCAACACAGAAACCGCCAAAGGACACACATTGAAGAATAATGATAGCTGCTAAAATATCGATCAAATCCATAAACTTAAGTAAAACAAACACAACTGGAAGAATAACCCTACAAGAAAAGGAAAAATGCTCCTAAGTACTTTCTTCCGATCATCAGATAAGAAGACGATTAATATCTTAACATAATGAAGGACAAAATAAACATACGAGCGACAAATTGTTGATCTCAGAACACGTTAGGAAAACGCACGTACCCTTATGACATTCTTTCATTCAACATTTAACTCCGATCCTAACCACTAATATCATAAGGAAATAGGGACCATGATATAGTTCCATTTGAGGCCAACTAGAAGTGCTAGAAAAGTGGTGACCAAAAAGACATTGATAGGTAAAACATACAACTGAAAGTCATACAACTTATAAAATGTATATGTAAGAAGTGTGCACTAATCATAATGACAACTAAGCTGTCCATTAACCAAGAGGACATATTAACAAAAAAACTAACTTTTAGAATAAACTAGAAGTTTAAAAGTGGTAACAAGAACAAAACTGAAATACTAATAAACAATTTCATTCAAAATGCACATAAGCTTAGAAAACAGTGTTATTATCTGTCCATCGAACTGGACACCTGATTTCGACACTGAAAGAGATAAACAATGAAAAATCCATCATAGCAATTTTTAAAAGGTCCCGATATAAAAAAAAAACATCATGTTGATGCTTTTGTTTTACGTGAGACGAGCGTTTGTCTACAATAGACTCACTAATGACGCTCGAAATTTTTTTATTATAAAGGTCAAATTACGTTTGAAGTTACAACAGACGGAAAACAAAAATGATGTACAACAACAAACGACAACTACTGATTAACAGGCTCTTAATTTAAACAAACCTTAAGGAATGATAAAGCATGTGTAATGGCATCTATCAATATCCTAGAATAGGACAGTCGTGTTATTACACAACACAACACAAACTAGGGTCTTTTGATTCCACAGTCGAATCGTAGCATTCCCACATTTGGCACGTGTCATAAATTTATATAAGGGCCTCAAGAAACATATAACCAGTAACTGCTATATATATACATTAGCAATCAGAACTGACGATACTGTTAAAACAGGAAACTACTCTATAAGTATTGGGATTAGAAGAACTTTTATGATGAAATATAATCAATTACGCATAATATTAAATAATATCGTATTGATAGTTACATACCAAATGTATGACGCTGTTGTTATTGTCAACCTGTATTTAGAAGGGAAGAAAAGATTGACATTTATGAAGTTCACTAGGACCACAAAATACGGTAATATAGCAAAAAAAGTAATTTTCAGAATATAATTTGTGAAACCACTATAGACAAGGAGAACTAAATTAATCAACAAAAAACTCTTTTGCAAACATGCCAATTGTCTGACAAAAAAAGAAGGATGTGTTTTGTTTTCTATAAAGTCATACGTGTTTGTCAATTCATCTTGACTAAGATATAAAACAAATTACTTTTCCGTTCTTTCATTAATTTTTCCCCCCAAAAGCAACAGAACTATTCGACGTCACATATTAATTATGTCTTACCTTTAACGAAGAATATTATTTTAAAGTATTTCAGGTCTACAAATTATACTTGTAAAGCAGGATCTGATAACCTTTCCGGAGCACCTGAGATCACCCACAGTTTTTGGTGGGGTTCGTGTTGCTTAGTCTGTAGTTTTCTATGTTGTGTCTTCTGTTCGTTTGTTTGTCTGTTTGTCTTTTTAATTTTAGCCATGGCGTTGTCAGTTTTTTTTTTAATATGAGTTTGACTGTCCCTATGGTATCGTTCGTCCCTCTTTTATACATCTTTTGCCATTGACTTATCAAAGTAGGCATGCATTTGTTAAACCATATGATGCTGTTTAATATTTCATCATGACCTCCATGTAATTTTGTACACTTAATATTTCATCCCCTGCAAACTTTTATATTTGGTACATTGGTATTCATCACGTTTTCTATGTCAAATTATTAGTCTGTAAGGATTATTGTGTTGTGTACTATGTAGTTGTTTATCTTGTCGCTTCATCAAGATATCATCAGCTAAGTAGTCAATTTATAAAACTTGACTGGTCAGCAATGTCCTTACTTGGACAACTATATGTGACGCAAAGAAAATGATGCTTGTAAAAGAAATGCTCATTAGTTGTCAATTTTCATAATTTTGATACCTGCAATTAATTTAGGTCTTTTTATAATGTAATGATACATGACTTATTCTAATAAGGATGAAGTTTGGGTCTATTAAAAGGTTAAAAACACTTTTATTATTTGCACCTGTACTAAGTCATGAAAATGTTGTTCAATGGTCTCGTATGTTGATGTGGTTCGTTGGTGTTTCGCGTTTTTCGTGTTTTTTTTTGGTATAGATTAGATATTTTTTTTACTGTTTAAATGGCTTACACTAGTCTTTTTAGCGCTCTTTGTAAATTGCTGTCTGTTGTGAGCAAAGATATCGGTTGAATGCCGTATTTTAACTTCTAAAAAGGTTTACTTTGTAAGAACTGTGACCTAAATTGAGAGTAGTCTCTTTGGCACTCATACCTTATCTTCTTCTATTTTGCATTAATTCTCAATCAGTAAACTAGGATATATTTTTGAAATCAAAGCCTTATACGTTTTTGTGTGCAATTTCTTTAATTTTGGACAGCCAGTAATTCTGAATCAGAGAATCACTTCGTAATTGAAAATGAAACATTTTACATGAATATCCTAGCTTAAATATAATTCTCGAAGATTTCATTGTTAACGGAGTTTATAAACACTATATTGACTTCAGGAAACAGTTTTAAACGCTTATGAAAGTTGCCTATAATAATTTTCCTTTTTTTTGTCGTTTGGTAGGTATTTGTATCATTGACAATCACACCATATCTTATTGTTTCATAAACTATCCCACTATCATTTAGTAATTTTTTATAACATCCTTCCACGAGATTATTCTCAATGCTTTTAAAAAAAATTATTCTGAAAGTACGTTTTTACAATTCTTTTAACTAATCAATCCCTTTGAAAGAACTTATTACGCCTATGTATTAGCTTTCGTAAAAAAATTATTATCAGAAGACACATCGTGTTGGTTTTTTTTTAACCACGAATAGACAAAATTGCACAACGAATAAACAAACAGATATGCACATCTACATGTAATGCACAATAACTATGTAAAATTTCATTGAAGTCCTACTTATATTTCCGGCATTTCTGTTTCTAAAGTAGACATTTCCCAAAGTTTCATGCTTTTCCAAATGCACACGCGAACGGTAACTGACTCCAACGTATTTGATTTTTCACTCATCCAAAAGAAAGTATTATTGTAATGAAAACATGATATTAAAAGAGACATATTAGTTTCACTTACTTGTGTTAACAAATTCAAAATGAAATAAATTAGATTCAATGAAAGACATAATATTCTCTTGCCATATATATATATAAATATGTAACAATAACATCGTCATGCCTTATATATCATGTACTCTAGTACGCCGCTAGATTAACACTGACGTGGAAACGTAACACATGGCCAGCGAATGCTCTTTTTTTGAGAACCCAGGTGGTCGTGTGGTCTAGTGGGACGGCTGCAGTGCAGGCGATTTGGTGTCACGATATCACAGTAGCATGGGTTCGAATCCCGACGAGGGAAGAACCAAAAATTTGCGAAAGCAAATTTCCAGATCTAACATTGTTGGGTTGATGTTTAGACGAGTTGTATATACATTATGCACACAGCCATGTATCACCATCATTGATGGCGATCCGATGGATACATCTGTTGTAGGGTTATCACTGACTCAGACGTACTTATGAATATAATTATTTTCTGTGACTGTATCTTACATTAATTTGTAGGATCCTTTACTATAGATAATTTAGCTGATCTGTAACAATAACATCTTCATGCCTTATATATCATGTACTGTAGTACGCCGCTAGATTAACACTGACGTGGAAACGTAACACATGACCAGCGAAAGCTCTTTTTTGAGAGCCCAGGTGGTCGTGTGGTCAAGCGGGATGGCTGCATTGAGGCGATTTGGTGTCACGATATCACAGTAGCATGGGTTCGAATCCCGGCGAAGGAAAAACCAAAAATTTGCGGAAGCAAATTTACAGATCTAACATTGTTGGGTTGATGTTTAGGCGAGTTGTATATAAATATATATATATATATAAAATGTAAATGTCGAAATTTGATTCAAATTATTATAAAACGCGTACATTTTTCTCAAGATACGAGTCCTAGTTTCTGTTTAACATTTAGGAAATACCGTTTCGAGAAGGATGAAATTTTAATGTATTTGTTTCATATTCATTTAAAGGTCAAGTAATAAATATATTGCTTTGAGCTATATAATTTTAAGGAAAATGTTTGAAGTTCTATGATTAATGATTTTAATTTAATGTTATGTTGTAAACGCTCTGATGATCTATTACATTTTTATGTTTTGTCGGAAGCAACAATTATAAGTAGTTACAATATAATCCTGGAAAAATACTTGTATTAAAATTTAAAACATTTCACGTGAACATACTCCCGAAATTATATTCAAATTTCGAACACAAACGATGAAACAGGTAATTCACTATTCAACCAAGGATATAAAAAAAACCAGCCCATATTTATGTAGCAGAAGCATCCTACTTTACAATAAATATCATCTTGATTACATTTTCACAATTTTCTAAAACTGCTATATTTTGGGGCCATAAAGGGGTCTCACTAAACCTTCTCCCTTGACGGTATACGCAGACAGAGATGCACCAAATACTAATTTTGAAGTCCTCAGTTTGTCAACGGTGTTTTACAGACCAAAGAAATTATGAAATGGGAGAGCATTGAATAATCAGATTTAAGCTCATTTCTTTCCTATTGTTAAAGATGCACTTGTCAATATCCTTTTCTTTTTACAATTGGACAACAATTTTTGACTTTGGTAAGAACAGGATAAGTGTTTCGTGAAAGTTTTTAGTGCAAGTGTATATTATTATCACCATGATTAGAAAAAACCAAATATGTATAGAAAATATAAACTTATCAAATCATTTATCTCTTTTTTCCCATTATCTTTAACAATTAAGTGTACATGAAGATATCTGCTGAAATTCTGATAATTATATAGCTGTATTGGTTCTAAAGTGGAATACAAATAGACTTTATTAATATATTTACACGATATCGTCGTTTTATATTTTTTTTTTTTAAATTTTATGCTTTCAAAGCGACTAAGCAATCCATAAAAAACATATGGAAGGCATATTGGTCTTTCACAAGTGAAAGCTTCAAATATCGTAACTGTTAAAAATGATAGATTTTATAGTATCGTTTGATGGTTATCAGTGTGAAAATAAATATTGTGTAATGTATATTTTACACAAACAGTATGAAATGTCGCTGTAACTATATTTGTTTTCGAACACTATTTTAATATTCTTAATAATTTTAACTGCGATTTTTAGGATTTTATATAAGCAGTTAGAAAAACGTCAATAATGACATTACAATATTTTTGATCTTAAATTCTGCTGAAAGTATTCAGAATTAACATTTCATTTATATAGGTCACCATGAATTTTGTTAAAGAATGAAACGTTTAAAAAATCATTATATAATAGTTAATTTATAGAAAATTTGATATTTTTGCACCAAATTATTAATAGTTGAAATAAGTACGACTTTCGTGTATAAAACCTGCTCTGAACTATTTTCTAAGGTACACCCCTGAAATAAGGTGATAGAACAATATATTATTACATATTCAGTCCGACTACTTCTTTTAAGTAAATGCGAGTATTTTTCTTTACAAGATATTTTTTACTATTTTTCACCTAGTGTTTTAGTGCATTCCCTACAATTATTAACCTGCTGAGTTGTCGAAAACAAATTAACAAATGCTAGAAACAGAAATTCCAAAATTCAATTTCCATGCGAGAGCGCCATCAATGACGATGCCATGTATGGTAATGAGGTAAACGGTGCAACACTCACACAAATATTTGATTGAATGAAACCAGATAATTTAAAATATAACATTTTGAATACCTCTTTTATTTAAACAATCTAAAAAGTCAAATAAAAACAAAACAAAGTAAACGAACCCCTAGGAAAATTCAACAGAAATGTTCCCTTCAAGTTGTCAAATGGCAAAACAAATTATCAAAACACATCATACGAATGTAAAACACCTGTCATATTTTTTTACTTTGTATGGTTATTTATGATCAGATAAAGCATTTTTCAAATATACTTATAAGGAGAAAACGTGTGATTGCCAATGACACAACTTTCCATCAGAGTATGAATATGAGCGAAATAACGGCAACAGTAGTAAACCTGTGTTCTGAACATCTCATATCTTGAAAGCAACGCATTCGATTGACCGATTAAAGAGTTTGTGAAATATATCTTAAAGTATTTTGAATTGGGAATGAACTATCCACCATAGTTTAGGGCATTAAACATTTTTTAAAGCAAAACCAATATTTACACAAAACACTTTGTTTTACTTATGATATTTGGCATACTCCAGTAAAAGTTTATATCGAACATTTGGCAAAAATGGATCTTTTTTATACCTTACATCAGAGCAATTTTGCTATTTTATTAAGTTAGTTTTGGTCGTATAGCTCTTCAATTGTGTCATTTTTTATAAATCCTTTGCAATTGAATACGTTTTTGAGTGCACACACGTCAGATAGGGCTGTTTGGTTTTTTTTTTGTTCAAATTGTTTGAATTTTCTCATATCCTTGTCTTCAATAGGTAATTCTTAGGTATTAATTTTACTAGTAAAGCTTACATCCACTTCATTTAAACTCTGGTAGATAGTTTTGTTTTCATTGAAATTATACCATATATCTTTATTATTACATAGTTTGTAATTACCAAAGTAAATGCATTAAGTTGTATATTAGTGATGATGTGCACATTGTAATTCTACTTTATACAATTCACTTCAAAAATACTCAACATATATCGAAATCTCTAAGGGAAAAAAAACCCATCACAGTTACAATAGCATGGCATTTATCACTGTAATATAGTATGATCTTGTTTTTTTTTAATAAGATTGAAGTTCGCAATAATAAAACAGGTTTGTATGCAAAAGAACTGAACAAACAGTGAATAACACTGAAAACAAATCATTGAATAATTCTCGAACGAACAATGTCAACACATTCGATATCCCATAAGAGACACATAAATGGTTGATCACCACAAGGTTGGTCAGAGCAATAATCATTTTATTGACCTAATTCTTGTATGATTAAACTTATTAGATTACTGTATGACCTTTATTCGTTAACTTATTTATGTGTACTAAAGAAAAGCATAAACTCCCTCAAACAAGGTCCTAATACCATCAAATTTTAGATTAAAGAATATTTTTGCCCCATGGAGAGCTTTGAAATTTTGTTCGGATTTGGTTTACTGTAAGCCGTTTTTGATTTAATCAAATCTTTAACGTTTTATAGGGTTTTAGGACTTTCATATCTGACTGCTTCATATTTTGATCTTTTTCTCAATATTGACACAGATGGACGACTTCACACAAAAATCTATGATAAACGGGACGATTCCAACTTCCCAATAATCAATTTTCCATTTCTCAGCAGTAACATACCCTCTGCCCCTTTGTATGGTGTTTACATACCTCACTTGACACGCTATTCTCGTGCATGTTTATACTGTACAAAGTAATAAGGAGGACAGATAAAAAATGATACTCCGTAAATTTAACGGACACCATCACGAATTGGTTGTCCAAACTAACTAAGGACATTTTTACCACGTGTTAGATTGTAGTTTGTCATTACGTGGTCTGATGTTTCAATCACTAAACGTGACTTATTCCCGACTGTGACTGTTTTGTTGAGTGTAAATTTGCATTGCTATAAAACATGTGACGGTACTTTTCTATCCCAAATTCATGTATTTAGTTTTGATGTTAGATTTGTTATTCTCAACGGATTTTGTCAAATGTTTGTTAATCTTATTTTTTCTGTCGTATTCGTGTGTTATGGTAAAGATAATTAATCATCCAATTCATTTATAAAGTTTTAGATCTTAGAGTTTGGATCAACGGAATTTATGCGATATATTTGGGTTACAGTTTGATTCAGAAGAAATACCGTCATAGATAAATAATACCATTAATTAACTTATTAATTCCACAATTTGATATTAATTAGTATTGTAATTTTTATTGTTATTAATAAATGGTATACCAGTCTTACAAATCTCAACTTGAGTTATATCCTGATTCTATCTTATTTTGGGAAATCTTTTTAGAAATTAAAAATGTGACGTCACTTTGTGCGTTGACGGTTTAATTTGGCTAACTCGGCTGCTTGTTTATGTTGTTTAATGTAATGTATCTGTTTTTATTCTGTAGTTAGTCACCACTTCAGTTTTATGATGTATATCTATATATAATAATTTTATAAAATTTACTGTTTCCAAAGTATGAATCATTCTAAATAATGAAGATGTTCTTATCCCAGGCAGATAACCCTAGCCGTATTGGTCACAACTTTTTGGTACTTTTGGTTCTCTTTTTTCTTCAACTTTGTACTTGTTTTGGATTTCGGACTTTTTTCATCTGGGCGTCGCTGGTTGGTCTTGTGAAGACGAAACGCTTACCTGGCGTATTTAATTTTAAACCTCGTTCCTTTTGTTAGCTATAATTTGTGTGTTTCTCTGTCCTTTATGTTCTCCAATTTATTTGTATTGTAGTCCTGTCATGTAATGTTATCATTTTAATGTTATATTTCACATTGCTATAAAAGCGGGAGGTTTGGCATGACACAAAACCAGATTCAACCCGCATTTTTTTTTAAAATATAATGTACCAAGAAATGGCCATTGTTGTATTACATTTCGTTTCTGTATGTGTTAAATTATAATGTTTTGCTTCTGTTGTGTCGTAGTTATCCTCTTATATTTGATGCGTTTCACTAAGTTTTAAACCGCATTTGGCTTTTTTTCTCAATCGATGTATGAATTTCGATCAGCGGTATAATACTGTTTCCTTTATTAACCTCACGCATCTCTCAAGAGAGATAAACTGACGAAATGTGCATATGTGACAGAAACACTAGTTGCTATAATTTATCACTTCCGACGTCACTTAAAAGCATCAGACTCTAGAATAGTAAACATAAAGTAACGTATTAAATTATAAAAATTCTAAACTCTTTGGAATTTATATGTCGCTAAAATATGATATTGTGATAATAACGTGATTTATATAGCAATATCACTATATTCAAATTCAAAAAATGAATTACGTTAGGTCACGCTGAAATGGCGAAATTATTATTTTTAATACAGATGACGTTATATGTGACATTTAGTCTCACAATCGTGATTCAACAGCAGATGTTAGTGCTATATACTGACGCGTGTTTATTTAACTACGGTGTTACTGATCTGAAAATAATATCTGCGTGTTTGAACAGTTTAACTTATGCATACATCTATATACGTATATTTCTTTTTATCGTTTCAGTTGATGGAGAAACAAGAAATTGGTTCAGTTACTTACTTAACATTGTATTATTGTAAAACGGCAAATTTCAGTATTCTTGTCTTCCGTTTTTGTATATGTGCTATGTCTATTTTCTTTTTTTCTTTTTTAATTTTCCTGTTGATATATTTATCAAATTATTTAATTAGTTTTTTTAAGCAAAATTTGACTGCAATACCCCTATTTGGAGTAGATTACCTTAGCCGTGTTTGGCACAACTTTTTGGAATTTTGGGTCCTCAATGCTCTTCAACTTTGTATTTGTTTGGCTTTTTAACTATTTTGATTTGAGCGTCACTGATGAGTCTTATGTAGACGAAACGCGCGTCTGGCGTATAAAATTATAATCCTGGTACTTTTGATAACTATTTACACCACTGGGTCGATGCCACTGCTGGTGGACGTTTCGTCCCCGAGGGTATCACCAGCCCAGTAGTCAGCACTTCGGTGTTGACATGAATATCAATTATATGGTCATTTTATAAATTTTCTGTTTACAAAACTTTGAATTTTTCGAAAAACTAAGGATTTTCTTACCCCAGGAGTAGATTACCTTAGCCGTGTTTGGCACAACTTTTTGGAATTTTGGGTCCTCAATGCTCTTCAACTTTGTATTTGTTTGGCTTTTTAACTATTTTGATTTGAGCGTCACTGATGAGTCTTATGTAGACGAAACGCGCGTCTGGCGTATAAAATTATAATCCTGGTACTTTTGATAACTATTTGACATGTTCGTGAATATGAAATCTCTTTTCTCAACACTCATCATGAAGAAAAAGATATTAAAAATACACTTGGTTTTAACAAATCTAAATACTTTATTACGCTGCAAAGCTAGCATCTTTACTTAACAAACCAGCTGCAAGAACGATGCTCTTCAACTTCGTACTTATTTTGGCTTTTCAAAAATTTTTTTAGTCGAGCGTCATTGATGAGTCTTTTGCAGACGAAACGCGCGTTTGGCGTTAATATAAAATTTTCATCCTGTCATCTATCTATGATGATATAAAAAAGAAGAGTTTATTCTACCGCCAATACGAAATCTGGTAGTCCATGAAGCTACCAGGCACACCAATGGCAGATCTAAATTCTTGAGTAAAGCTAAATAACAATTTGAATCATGGATATCGTAACTGCTTTCAAATTTAGAAAATCAAATCAAACTGATTCAATTCTAATGATAATGATACAAAAAATTGATATGCATATCTCTTTTATAGTTGAACATGTGTACGTTTTAAGATTTCAGTTTTTTAGGTACCAATCATTTCATTAGTAGTCAATTCAGTTGAAATGAAGTTCTATTAAATTTTATTTTACAAATAAAGCTCACTGTTTCAATAGCAGTATAATGGTGCCGATCCGATAAAATCGAACTCATATTAAATGTAAATACATTAGACATGTTAGAAGAACTAGATTTTCAAGAACGTGATGTATATGGTAATACTATTATATAATAATGTCACGACACAACAAATAATCCGACAATTTGAAAGTAGACTTCTTATTGCAATCCGATTGCAGGAAGAATAACGAACATCTGAGATAAGTTTAAGATTGCACTTTTTTCTAATTCATAACGTTATGATATCAGTAATATTTGAGTTTTTTTCAATGCCTAAGGCTAATATTACCTCAAGTCATGTCGTATAAATAACGTTATGTTTAAAAAAAAATATCCACAACGTTGGGCTTTGTGTCTTAGTTAATCATCAAGTTCTTTGATGTTAGGCAAGATAGAATAATGATATCCTGTTCATATTATTTTGTAGCGAATTTGTCCCGTTTACAGTGTTTTGAAATTTCGAGCCGCATTGAGAGGGTTCGGCAGATTATGATGTTTAGAACCACTTCAACGTCAAATGATAGGTCATAATTCCAGAATGGCTAACCGTATGCCATAATATGATTGGCAATGTTCTTCAGTGCGAGATGCCCTTAGTGATCATTCAATTATAATAATTACAATAGCAGACAATCATCAGTCATATATATGGCAGATATATGCAGAGCAATGAAGTTTATTCTTTTTGTTTGTTTTTGCTGTATCTTGATTTTCTATCAATGTCCGTACCTGTATAAAGTCAATGAAAAGCCAAGTAACAAGTCAGAGTTTGTCATTTAATATGAAAACAAAATATATTAAATATATTAACAGATATATATTAAGTTAATTCTGATTGATTGTATTTCATTTTCAATTTTTAGGCAATGCACGTGCTTTGATATATTAATTGTAATCATTACGCTTTATAATTCTTTAAACGAAAAATCACAAACATAATCTGATGCATTCGCCAAGGAAAGGAGTACACACAAATATGATTTCGCCTGCCGATCGATTTGAACAAACCAGATCCTTAACGATAACCATAAACAATTTGCCGAAAAACAATAAACACTGAATGAAGATAAGTTATACTCAACTTTGAATATCATCTTTTTAGTAAATAGCAAACAACATATCACAGACGTCTATCTCCATAATATCATTCTTAGACATTAATTCTCCATCAATATATTATTCACATCTGTAGGAACAAAAATACTGATTACGATAATATCACACAAAGCTAAAATCAAGACATCATCTTAAAAACAGTAAAGATTGTACAACATGCAATTTCAAGTTAAATAGAAAAGAAAATATACCTGACGCAATTACTGTGTCAACTGAACCAAACATGATAATAGGCACCGACACAATGTTTGTTTCAAACCAAATCAAGCGAGATCATTCAAGATTACTTTCAATGTAAAGCGACACAGAAACTGCCAAAAGACACAATTTGAAGAATTATAGCTGATAGCTGCTAAGACATCGATCAACTCCATGAAATAACAAAAAAACAAATAAATACACAGAATTGACGACTGAGAAAATAACTGTAGAAGAATGAGAAAATGCTCCTAGGTGTTTGCTATCGATCATCAGATAACACAGACGCCAGCTATTAAAACACAACGATGGACAAAACGATTACCATATATATGAAAGACAATTTTTTTACTTCAGAACACGTTAACATATGCCAAAATTTGGAGTTATTTGTTAATTTGCATAGCGGCCATTTTGCCTGATTATGACGGCAGTCATTACAATAGGATTAAATAATTTAATCCTCTAAATAAAAATGCCGATCCGCCAATAACTATGTCGAGCGACCAATTTGTTCGTATATAGGTGAAAAGTACATGTTTTTTTATGCTTTTGTGCGTGTGCAATGGACATTGTATTCTCTGAAATCTTTCGGTCCTTTTAGTTTATAAATCGGAAGCGTAACCATAGTATTATTGCTAAATACACGGTGGGTAAGGTTGTCCTGCGGGAGAACGTACTGTGCTGGTGATTCGGTCCTGACGGGTGCTGGTGGGTCCTGATTCTGTGCTGGTGGGTTTGTTTACATTGTATCAGAACGGCAATAAAACGACTGTTTTGTTGCTTAATTTTTCTCTGATGCGTCATAAGTACCATGCAAAGTATATTACAACAATATTATATTGAAAAAGTCGTGCAAATTCGTTAAACGGAATCGTCCTGTCGCTGTGCTGGTGATAGGAAAATCGGTCCTGGTTCTGTGCTCCTATGTCCTGGTTCTGTGCCTTTATATTTTAGTTAAAAGTGTCATATATTTTATATCATTGATGCTGTACTGTTATTGACAAATTTACTGTTGTCTACTTTCTTGAAATTGACATTGTTGTGAATCTGTTTACTGTTATTATGAGAAAAAAAATACCCCTATTTTTATTTTTTTTTTTAAATTACCTGTAATCTTATTTATTGACCTGTTAATGGAACCCTTCTTGTCCCCATTTAAGATAAGAAAATATGTTAGCATTTTTCGGGATTACGATCATTTTGCAAGATCATGAAAATACGTTGTAATTTATACAATACTTATATAAAGTATATGATGTGGTATGATGTTTGTTGTCAATGGACAAATTTACATAAGAAACCAAAGGAAGTATGTGTTAACAACCATACGTCATCTTACGACCTTCAACAATAACCCATAAAATAAAAATGTCTTTGGCAGCTTAAAACACATTTGTGTTTGAACAATTGAGTGCTGCCTATAAGAATGACAATAGTAGTGGATTTGTTTGTTTGTTTGTTTGTTTGTTTGTTTTATTTTGAGGGGGGATAGGGGATAAGTTAGAGCGAGGTTACAGTGACAATTTTAAGCTTGGAATAGTTTCCCGTAAGATTTAAGAGTTGTATTTTAAAAGTAAAATGTATCTTATAGCTATTAAGAATCACTTGCTGTATCTGTAGGATTTTTATCAGGTGTTTTTTTTTTTGAACGTTCGATAGAACCTTAAAAAAAACCAATATGTTATGAAAGGGCAGACTAGAATATGTCAGAGAATGAAGACGAGATAACCTAGAGAAAACTAACAAAACTAAGATTTCTTATCTTTTTCATTTCAAAATTCCAAAATAAATAAATCTCTTTGATAAAGAATTACTGGAGGAAGTGAACAATGTGTCCTACTTTTCTATATTTAAATATTTTTATGAATAAAAATCAAATGTGCCTTAATTCTAATTGAAAATATTAAGTAAATGGAAAAATTACCCAACTAAAATACACTTGTATTATAATATTGGTAATATCACTAAGCTTTTACGTTTTGTGTGTCAAACACACCATCTCTGTAGTAATAACTCCTTACTAAGATATTTCAATTCATCCATTTTTTTCTGCATTTTATGATATTGTGAATTCTTAGTATTATTATATGAAAATGTAGCCTTAATTTATATTTAAAAAAACTGAATCTAAAACCAGATATATCAAACATTTTTGTTCCCATCTATCCGTTTTCATGACTTTAACAATTAACGTAATCACGCCTTGAAAGTACAATGCGTACTCGGCTGTCTGTAATTGACAATTTTTAGACACCCTCCTAAAAAAACAAGCCGGAGATGGGGGTTCAGAGATGCAAATTAAGTACTAAGATAAATATTTTATCTTTTCGTGTATGGTTTCTGTGGCCTGTCAATTACGAAATGTGCAAACTGCAATAGTATCAAAACAGCACAGACAATGAATAATAGAGATATAATTTTTTACATATATCAAGGGGAAACTTTTTGCAAAGCATTATTATTTATAGTTCATTATTGTATTTAGTAGAAAAGGAGAATTTGGTGAAAATAAAATCACTTTTTTTGTAGAAAATTCACAGACCTTTGAACAGAGTTTTTTGTTATGTTTAGCATGGGATCAACACAAGGGTACATTATCGTTAACAATCTATTCAAAAGTATTTGAAACTACCGTTTGCTTTATTAATTGTGCCTTCAATTTCAAAAAGTTAGAATATCTCGTAGCTTCATACTACCAATTGAGTACAAAACAAGTATATTAGTTTAAAAAAGAAATTCTTAGATTAAACACCTACATTTAACTTTAAAAGGTCATAACAGTTTAAAACAATACAAATCTACACACACAAAAAACTGGCTTTATTTCAACTGGTTATCAACCCAAATCGCTATAAGATCATATATAAGCTCGCCTGTGTCGAGGGTCGTGTGAGGTTCATGTATTGTTCTGGCGTTCGCAATTACAAAAAGATCTTTTCTGAAATTACTTGACCAAATGTTACCAAATAATTTTTCAAGAGTGAATCTAGGAAAAACAATATTCATCAACAAACATGACCACTGTCTGTTAAAGTGTATTATAGTTTTTAGTTGCAGCCGATTCCATTGAGTATGTAGGCAAAGGTAATATCTTTGGTTGGCTTTCTTGTTAGCTAAACCGTGAATTCATTGTTAGGTAAGGTATATTACCCTCTTTTCGAAGTAGCATTGTCCTACATACAGAAAGATGTGTCATTTGTCGGACAACTCTACTCTTAAAGTAGGGAAGTTTACATAACATATCAATGACTTTTCTGTTCAGCAAGCAAGATAACCAAAGATATTCCCTTTGTCTACACACTCATTGACATCGGCGTTAATATTGCAAAAGTTCAAGCAATTAGGGCAAAACTTACCGAGTAAAAAAATCAAAAGGCCAATGTCCATCTACCTTGCACATTTCAGAAAATTCAGATCAGATAACGAAACTGGGTCCAGCAACATTTATAAGCAATTTAAGTTGTTGACCTTCACAGTTTCCATTCACCACAAAAATTCTCGTTACAACGAATCATTTTAAATAAAAAAAATACCAGTTGCAGCCTTTTGTTTATCTATTGATATATGTATACGGATAAAGTTATGAAACGCAGCAGGGTCACCAGGGTGAGGAGTCCATGTCATCTGAAATAAATGCTTAGCATAGATCTAGAAAGCGACTGATAATCATGACATTAGAAAAACTCTCTACTTTTCGACTTTTTTCGAACAAATAGACACATAAAATGAATAATATAGTATTGCGGTATTTTTAACTTAACGTGTTCAATTTATTGGTTATACCTGTTACTAGGATAACAATCCTGTCAAGTATGATGTGGTGCATCGTTAGGGTGGAAGTTAAACAGTCCACGAATATTTGATTTGAAACCTTTATTTGTTTAAACAAAGTTATTGAGATTGTGTTGAGGATTTAACCATCTACGACAACAAGATTTTTTTCTTAGAATTTACAGCTCTTCTATAAATATATGCAAAGCAAACCATTGATCAAATTGCTTGCTATGATTGTTTGGATGTTAGTAAACGACAGGCAAGTAGTCTGTTTACTAGATGTATATACTAGAATGTGTTTGGACAATACACATTAATCCCAGTATGCATTGAAACTCCGCCTCCCTATTGTTTGAAAACATCCAAGCAAACATAGCAAGCAAGTCAACCAAAGTTTGTTTTTTTGCATGTTTTTTTAAGAAGAGCTATTCTATATAATGCAAAGAAGCGTTTAAGTCTTTCGCCAAAAAATACTATCAATTTCTTTTTGTCCTATGTAATTTTCCGTACCATTTCCTTCCATTCATGATTATTAAATTGAAGTGTAAAATATTTCTTGATACCTTCTTTATTCCGTTATAAGTCTTATGCAAACATCATTATGACAATAACTGTTGTGAGCACAAGATTCACTGCACACTTTTAAAGTTCTGTTTCATCAAATATTAAAATGTGAACTTAAGCTTTGAGACTTTTTTAATCGACACGATTTGGATTTTTGTATATGAGAACATGGTTTATCTATTAGTTCAAAATGCGACTTTGAACTAGCTTTCAGCATGTTCAGTACCTGCGAGCATTCGTTGTTCAATAATGTGTGTCTTTGTGTTATTATTTTGTTGTGTTGGTACACAACTGTAACAATGAAGGAGGAAATGAGGAGGGTTGGTTGGGTGGAAGTAGGACGGGGAATGCGGAGCGCTAGCAAACATGTCTATGCGGCATGGGCTTTGATCATTATTGAAGCCTTAATGTAAGGGGCATTTAATATCTCAATAAAACTATTTTTATTTTTTATCCTATATATTGTTATCTGATATTGGACGAAAGATGTTGCCCTTTTACGTAATTATGTAATACAAGTTACAATCATTTGAAAACACATATTAAACAGCCAAAATGGATGCACAAGAGCTAAAATACTAAAATATCCTATTGACAACAATTATCTGCCCAATTTTATTGATTTTGTAACATATGTTTCAAATATGACCAACTTCTTATCCAAAATCACCAGCACCGTATCAGGACCCACCATCACAATGACAGGACCCACCAGCACAGTATCAGGACATGAATAAATTGAGAAAATGCTAAATTTTAATTAATTGCAATGTTTTTTTCACAAAATAGTTTTGTCGGGTGGATTGCTGTATAGAAAGCGGACTCTATGAGCATTTTTGTTTTGTTTTTTCAGTTCTAGATTTTCTGAAAATGAGCATTTTTGTGTTACGCTTACTGAAACAGTTTAGAATATCAACTTTTTAATGGTTTACATATGAACCCATAAGAAACAAAATTGAAAAATCTGAACCGTTTTCTTCCATTTTTTATGAGTGAAAACGTCAAAAATCATCTTTTTCGTCTTTGTTTACATTTTTTCATTGATCACCAGCACCCGTCAGGACCGAATCACCAGCACAGTACGTTCTCCCGCAGGACAACCATACCCACCGTGAAATAGGATCACATACAATGACGGAAATTGTAAATTAGTAAGTTACAAAACAGAAATACATATGAAAGGAAATATTGTTAATGATTTTTTGCATATAGGGAAACACCTTGTAGGTTGAATTTTAAAGTTAAATAACTTTTTACTTTCCTGCTTTCTGAAGTTTTCGGCCAAATTCTTTTAAAAACTTTTTTTAAGCATTTTCCCCGTAGAATTTCACATATTTTTGTGAATATTCGCCAAAAGAAGTTTTCAAAGGTACATTAGTTTTAGATATATGACGGAAAAGGACTAGATTATCCGCTAATCTAAAATAAATTATATTTTCAGTCTTAAGCTTAAGAAAGTAATTTGATCAAAAGGGACAAAGTCATGTGGTACAAATCATTTGAATAAAGTACCTTTGATTTTGCAATAAAAAACACACTATACCCGATCATAGGCTCGTGTCAAGCAGTCAACTTCGATGCAAACAATTGCAACAACCCTCATTCGGGAAATAGGAATCACGAAGTAGTTGGACGTGAAGCCAACAAAAATTTAAAGAAAACGGAATACCAAAGAGACATGGATAGGTATATGTGTATGTAAGAGTTGAGCACTACTTAGAATGACATAGACTTCCTGATGTCTGTTGCATGCGGGCACGTTAAAACAGTTCCATGTCATCGAAATGATTGATTCTGAAAAATAAATTTAATATAGTGTATTACATCTACCGTTTTCAAAAAACACACAAATGCACGTTTTACAAACGCAAAAGTACGAAAATCATCAGAACTTTCAATAACATTACGTACTTAAAATGTATTTCAATCGATAACTCATCAGTTTTCTCATATTAAGGTAGATAGGGTGTCTTCCTCCATTTTGGAATTTGAAATACCAGAAAACAAGGTCTAGATTTTTGATAAAATGTGCAAATTTTGAAATTTATAGGTAATTCATGTGTTAGATTTTTCATTATGATATAGAAAATATCAATTTTTTACCATATTTATGGTTGTATTTTACCAAAAAACAAATACTTTTGTTTGATATATTTTTTTCCAACTTTGCCAAATAAGGAGAGACAACCCAAATGCAAGGGTAGATAATTCAGATAGTGTTATTTTTACAATAGAATGTGTTAGAAATTTACCCATTTTACTATGTAGCAAGAAAACGAGTCCGGAGACCCCATTTTTTCTTCTTTTTATCTGAAAGAATAATATTTGAGCTATCTTCTCATATTTTATCTCAAAATTCTATGCTATAGTTTTCGTTTTATGGCCGAAAATTTGGTTTTCCATGCTTGATTTGACAATTTTGCACAACATGTAGTGTGAAAATAAGTCCGGTGACCCATTCTTTTTAATTAATGTTCTTAATAAAGGAGGATATAAACTACATTTTGGCAAATTATTAAGAAATTCTATGGATTATAATGTCGACACCCCATCTACCTTAAGACTTGAAATAGATGTAGAATATACTTGTTAAAAAATGTGTTTCTATTCACTGGTATTGGTTTTAGTCTTGTCCCTTAACGTTCATTGCAAGTGAAACCAATGGATTATATTTTATTATTCTAGTGCTGTAAAAGTTATTTTGACCAAAGTGGAAATGAAAGCTATACTTGGTTCCATCAACTGTGAACACAGATGTCAAAGACGAAAAGAGAGCTGAAATTTCACAGCATTTTGAAAAAGCCAAAAAAAAAACACGAATAATATCGTATTGAAAGTTACATACTAAAAACATGTAGCTTTTGTCATTATCAGTCTGCCTTTTTCAGAAAAAAAGAAATTGACAATTACGCAGGACATGTTCAATAGAACCACAATAATATACCAAAAAAGGTAATTTTCAAAATATAATTTGGTAACCACTTTGGACACAACAAAATAAATTAATCAACAAAAAACTCTATTTCAAACATGCGAATTGTCTGACAAAATCCGTGTAAGCATCAATACATTGAAATTTTGTCCGGATTTAAGTAACTGCAACCTTTTTGATTTACTACATGGGTACTCATCATAGTTTCACGGATAAATGATTGGTTTGGAAGGAATATTTGTTTGTCTACTATAAGCAATTAACTTTCTCTTACTTAATCAAGGTATGACCAGCTAAGAAGACATGAAAAGGGTCTTTGCATCGGAACTAAACACATTTGTTTAAAAAACAGTTGTTGACATGACACGGGTTATTTTCTTCTCATATATTTTTATGATAGTATTATACCAAACCCCTAACGGGAGGGATTGTGCCTGATATTCAAATGATGAAGACATAATCTTTCAATCAGTTTAATTGAGGTCTGGAACCGGCATGTTAGTTAATTGCTAGTAGTATGTTGTTATGTATGAATTATTGTCATTTTGTTTACTTCTGACATCAGACTCGGACTTCTCTTGAACTTAATTTTAATGTGCGTATAGTTATGCGTGTACTTTTCTAAATTGGCTAGAGGGTTGAGATCTCATAAACATGGTTAACCTCGCCGCAATTTTGCGCCTGTCCAAAGTGAAGAGCCTGTGGCCTTTGTTAGTCTTGTATGATTTTTAATTTTAGTTTCTTGTGTTTTTAATTCGGAGTTGAGTATGACGTCCATTATCACTGTACGAGTATACATATTTTTAAGGGGTCAGCTGAATAACGCATACGGGTGCATGAGTTTCTCGCTACATTGAAGACCTGTTGGTGGCATTTGGCTGTTGTCTGCTCTGTGGTCGGGTTGTTGTCGCTTTGACACATTCCCCATGTCCTTTCTCCGTTTTATGATGTTTGTGTTGACATGAAATATCAATGATATGTTCATTTCACGCATTAACAAATCGTAAAAAGTTCAATTAGAAACCTGGGTTGTCATCAATGGCCTTACGTGTACAACAGTGTGTGAAGCAAAGCAACTGATGCTTACAAAGCAAATGTTCATCGGTTGTCAATTTTCATAATTTTGATACCAGCAATTAATTTAGGTCTTTGTTTATTATAATGATACATAATTAATCCAAGTAAGAATGAAGTTTGGTGCCTGTTGAAACGTTTAAACCCGCGGTATTCATTTGCACCTGTCATGAGTCAGAAACATGTTGCTCGATGGTTTTCGTATGTAAATGTGGTTCATTTCCGTTTTTCGTATCTCTCTTTTTTTGGGGGTTGTAGATTCGAACGTTTGTTATACTGTTTAAATGGTTTAAAATAGTAATTTCTTCGTTCTTTTCATAGCTTGCTGTTCGGTGTGAGCCAAAACCCATGTTGAATGCTGTACTTTGACCTATAATGGTTTACTTTGTACGAACTGTGACTTGAATTAAGAGTTATCTCATTGGCATTCAAACCATATCTCTTCTATCTAGCATGTATTCTCGATCATTGCAAGAAATGTTTAATCAGAACATCATTTTGTTATAGCAAATTATAACTTTTACATTTACGTCCTAGCTAAAATGTAATTCTCAGAGGTTTCATCTTTTTTCAAAACAATAACTAAGTTTTGAATCACAATTTTGACTTGAGGAAACAATTTGAAATGCATATGAAAGATGCCTATAATAATTTACATTCATTTTATATATATTTGAGCGTCCTATGCTTTGGCAAAATAAATACGACAACTGACTAGAACGTGTACAATTGTTTATTCATTTAGAAGGTAGTATAATTTCAATTTAAACATGATATTAACACAGGTATATTCTTTTTCACTTTCTTGTTTTAACAAACCCGAAATGAAATATAATTAAGAAAAAGTTAAAGACAAACTTAGATTCAATGTACAACATTACATACTAAGAGATGAGTTGATAAATTCGAATATGAACTACTTTAATTGCATTTTACGACAATTCGTAATGTGGTAAAAAATATCCAAGGTTCTCTTGACAAATATATAAATAGGTTTTCAAATCTAATCAATTAAACTAATGCCGAAATTCGTTTCATAATATCATAAAACACGTACATCGTTGTCAAGATACGAGCCCTATATTCTGTTTATGATTGAGGAAATGCCGTTTGGGAAATGCTGAAATTTTAATTTATTTGTTTCATATTTATTTAAAGGTCAAGGATCAAATATATTATTTTGAGCTATATGAATTTCAGAAAAATGTTTGAAGTGAGATGATTAATGGTTTTAATTAAATATAATTCTGTATTCGCTCTGATGATCTATTACATTTAATGTTTGTTCGGAAGTAACAATTATAAGCAGTGACAATAAAGTCATGGCAAAATACTTACACTAAAGTTACATAACATTTTACGAGGATATGCTCTCGAAATTACAATTTGATAGCAAATACAGAAGATGAAACAGTTTCACCAATCATTCAACCAAATTTATATATTTTTCTTGCGCAAAATAAGGTTACATTAACTTATTGCATCTTAATCATTTTTTGTTGCTTGTTATTTTTTTTGTTATTTTTTTTTGTTTGTTTGTTGGATTTTGTTTTTTTGTTGTTTTTTTGGTTTGTTTTTGTTTTTTGGTGGGTTTTTTTTTTTGGGGGGGGGATGTCCGTCATGTGTATCTTTGTAACTATTATGCCTAAAAGTATTTAGGCAACATAAAATTTAACGGTATACACAGACGACTTTTAAACATCCACTGTCTCGAACAATCCCATACTACAAACGAAGACAAGTTCTCTAATGCGAGTGGTTGGTTATGACAGTCATTTATTTAACGTCCAGTGACAAGTTATAAAAATAACAATGATCATGATATAAAGTATATATGAGTATGAATCATACCTTGTACTAGACCGGCACACTATAAAGTGCTAGCATATCGCACTTGGAATCATTATATTGACTCTCGACAGTCCTGTCTTTACACTTTCTCCTAAATGACCCGTAATTAGCGGATTTTTAATTACAAATTGTGAAGTCCTCGGTTGGAAGACGGTTTTCAATACGCCAAACTAATTACGAATTTAAAAAACTAGTGTGTTTCCTGTTTGTTTACACACAATCGTGCATATCCTTCCCTAATAGGATTAGACAACAAGATATGACTTTGGTAAGAACAGAATGAGTACTTTGTGAAATATTTTTTAGTGCAAGGGTATTTGTATCACTATTGTTGGAAATTATCAAATATATATATAGAAAATATGAAATTGTCGAATCGTTTATCTCCTTTCTTCCCATTATCATTAACAATGTAGTGTACATGAGAATATCTGGTGAAAATCTGATAGTAACTGTATAGGTGCTAACTGGAGAACAAACAGACATTTAATTTGATTTACTCACACGATATATTTTTTGTTGTTTTTTGATATTTTTCTATGTTTTTTCTGCTTTCATATCGACCGGGAGATCTTTATCTTTCATAAATTAACGTTTAAAATTTCGTAACGGATAAACATGATAGCTTTTAAGTGATCGTTTGATGGTTATCAGCGTGAAAACAAATATTGGATAATGTATATTTCACACAAGGGTATAAAATGTGTTTTAATTATATTGGTTTTCAAAAACATTATATTATTTTTGATACTTTCAACACAGTTTTCTTTCTCTGGTACAAGTACATTCTTGGTACATTTTCTTTACTAAACAATACAGACAAATTTCATATCTGCGATTTGTAAGGTTTTATATATTAAGCAGATGGAAATATATCAATAATTGGATACAATATCTTTAAAGACGAAAATGTTTAACAATTCTTTATTTCACAATAACTTTATAGAGTATTTTTTGTTGGTATTATTTTTTGATGCCCAAAACAAAATCATGGATACTTGCAATGAGCAGGACTTTCGTGTATGAAATCTAGTCTTAAGTATAGTCCAAGGTACACACTCTGATAAAAGTTAATAGAACAATATACTTGCATATACTTAGTCTGAGTACTCATTTTTTGTAAATGCGTTCGGTTGACAAGTAGGTTTATTATTATGTTCCTTTGTGGGTTTTTTTCCAATCTCTACACTTGCTAATAGTGTTAGCAATGTAAAAAGTAAAATAATCAAGTAACCAAACCCCAAGGGAACAGACAGTCCCTAATTACAGTTCAAAACACATTCTAAAAGGCATCATACGATTAGAAAGCAACTGTCATATTACTTACAATGTAGTCATTTATGATCAGATAAAGCATGTTTACAAATATGCCTATAAGGAGATAAAGTATGATTGTCAATAAGACACACAACTCTCCAACAGAGCTTTACAAAAGTCGAATGTCGATATCATAAGTTTAATAGAGGCCTAGTAACCTTATAAGACACATATTGGGTAAGTTAATTTCATATTTAGATAAAAATGTTAAAAAAAATATGCTAAAATAAGAATAAGTAATAGTATGTTGGCTGTTGAACGTGGTAGATACAACAAAACAGCTCTAGAAAATAGATTATGTCCTTTATGCCATAAAGAGTTGGAAGATGAATTCCATTCTATTATAACATGTTCAGAAATTATTATAACAAGGATCAAAATGTTCGATGAAATTTCTAATATTGTCCCCTGTTTTAATTCCATGAGTGAAGAAAACAAATTTGATTTTATATTTTCCTGCGAAGAATGTGATATTTTACTTATCATTGTTAACTACATAAGTGAAATGTATAATGAGAGAAACAATTACAATGTCAATATATGAACTGTGTAATGTATATTATAACATATTTTTTGATACATAAGCGTAATATTTTAATTGATAACTTTGAAGAGGAGACATGCTGTCAAAATTAGTATTATAATTAATACTATTAATCTATGTTTTTGTTTTTCTTTCAATGCTACATGTTTGTAGTGTTTAATGACTATCGTTTTGTAATTTGAATATGCCTGTCTGTTAGTTTGTTTTGGTTGTGTATTTTGATAGCAATCCTATTGTTTGGAATTCAAACTAATAAAATTCTTATTCTTATTCTTATTATTCTTATGGGGTACATCACTGAAGTGAAAATGGTCAACAATTCAAACGAGAAAGCTAACGACCTAATAAACAACAAATCAATTTCGAAAGACAAATTTGAATGACATGTATTAACAGAAATCACAGAACTACTGACTACGACCTAAGGACAAACACATTAACAATCACGTCTTTGAGCCCTCAACCCCCTAGCATGATGCGGTGAATTCACATCAATCAGTTGCAATTGGCTTAACTGAAATATGAGTACGAAGCCCAAAAAACAACAAGCATAAAATCATTCACAAAGCACCTATACAAGAGTACTAGTCGTTACTGAAACTTAGTCAATATTTTTCTTTGACTTGCATTTTGAAAACATCTTGGTGTCTTCAACGTTTTTTATCAAAACGTTTTTAATTCAAAAGAACGACTGATTGTTTTATTGTCGTTCAGTCGGAAGTACTTTGATACATATTTGGAACGATAACAAATAAACAATTATCATTTTCTAGTATTTATTTTGCTAAAATGAGAGAAACATCTTGAATGACACTTAACATTTAGGGCATACGAATATGAGCGAAATAAAGATAAAACTATTGTTTATCGTTAATCGGAACATATCATGCCTTGAAAATAAGGTATCCCATTGCCAGAACAAAGATTTGACGAAAGGCATCCTAACGTGACTTGAACAGTTTTAAATACACACCTTACAAAAAGTTTGATACGATAATGCGCGATAATGTGCATCAATGTCAATTTTCATTTTCCTTTGGTTTTTCGTTTAAATTGTTTTAATTTTGTGATATCGTTGTCTTTAATAGCTAACTGTCATGTATTAATTTACTTATATTTATAGGTCAGACGATGAGATTGTTTACATCCAATTCATTTAAACTCTGATGGATAGTTTGTTTTCCATTGAAATCATTGCACATCTTTCTTTATTATGTCGTATAAAGTTACTGAAGTATATGCAGCTAATTGTATAAATATTTAGCGCACATTGCAGTTCTTTTTTAAACAATCAACGTTGATAATACTCACAACAAATATCAACACCTTTAATGAAAACAATAACCCTGAAAGTTACAATAGCATGGCATTTATCATTGTAATCAAGTATGACATTGTTATTTCTCAATCAGATTGAAGTTCGCATGAATAAAACAAGTTTGTATGTAACGGAACTGTACAAACATTGACAATAACATTGAAAAAATCATTGAATAATTCTCAACTACTGAATTGTCTATTCTTCTTACCAGCACACTTGGTACAATTAAAAACCTTATAATAAATTGTTCAAATACGGCCTTCGAAGATAGTGGAATAAATTACTTTTGGAGTGTCAAGAACTCGTTGGAAGTACTTGATAAATTGCATGCTTATATTGGTGATTTTGAATCTGTTGAACGTTTTGATTTTTCTACCCTGTATACCACATTGCCTCACATTCTCATTAAGAAAAAAATCACACACCTAATTAAATGGGCATTCAAAAAATCAGAATGTGAATGTGAATATATATGTTCAAACTCTTTTAGGACATTTTTTAGTAGCAATAAACAAAAAAACTATGTTAATTGGACATGCTTTGATACTATATATGCCCTTGAATGTTTACTAGATAACATTTTTGTTCGCTTTGGGGATTCCGTATATCGTCAGATTATCGGAATTCCAATGGGGACTAACTGTGCACCACTTATTGCGGACCTCTTTTTGTATTGTTATGAGTTACAAGTTATGACAAAAATAAGTAAAGACCCATCAAAACAACATCTGATAAACAAATTTAATAATACTTTTAGATATTTGGATGATATTTTGGCTCTCAATAATGACGACTTCAGTATGTATATTAATGAAATTTATCCTGCTGAACTTACTTTAAATAAAGCTAATACTAACAATGACCACTGCCCTTTCCTCGATCTTGATATTTAAATCACTAACGGAAAGCTGAATACTAAAATTTATGATAAAAGGGATGATTTTTCATTTCCTATCGTTAATTATCCGTTTTAGATGGTGACGTTCCCTTGTCACCATCTTACGGTGTTTATATATCTCAACTTGTACGATTCGCTCGTGTATGTAACAATGTTTTAGATTTTAACGAGACAAATTTATGTACTACTGAAAAATTATTACACCAGGGTTTTCGATATCACAAACTAGTCAAAAAATTTACTAAATTTTATCATCGGTATAAAGACATCATTCGTAAATATAGCTCAACATGCAGACTTCTTATACGTTCAGGTAGTTCACATCCAATTTTTTATGGAAATATTCTTTATAAATACAAAGGTGTCAGTATTCACCACAGAAACTTACAAAACCTTTGAATAGACTTATTAAGAAAGGATATAATTACGATACTGTTGTCAAGTCATTAAAGATTGCATATGTTGGCGTTAATATTGAGTCACTGATAAGGTCTTTGCGTCGGAACTAAGCACATTTATTCTAAAAACAGTTGTTGGCATGACACGGGTAATGTTCTTCTCATATATGTTATGATGGTATGATACTAAACCCCTAACGGGAAGGATTGTGCCTGATGTTCATATGATGAAATCATAATCTTTCAGTCAGTTTAATTGAAGTCTGGAGCTGGCATGTCAGTTAACTGCTAGTAGTCTGTTGTTATATATGTATTATTGTCATTTGTTTATTTTCTTTGGTTACATCTTCTGACATCAGATTCGGACTTCTCTTGAACTGAATTTTAATGTACGTATTGTTATGCGTTTACTTTTCAACATTGGTTAGAGGTATAGGGGAGGGTTGAGATCTCACAAACATGTTTAACCCCGCCGCATTTTTGCGCCTGTCCCAAGTCAGGAGCCTCTGGCCTTTATTAGTCTTGTATTATTTTAATTTTAGTTTCTTGTGTACAATTTGGAAATTAGTATGGCGTTTATTATCACTGAACTAGTATATATTTGTTTAGGGGCCAGCTGAAGGACGCCTCCGGTTGCGGGAATTTCTCGCAACATTGAAGACCTGTTGGTGACCTTCTGATGTTGGGTTTTTTATTTGGTCGGGTTGTTGTCTCTTTGACACATTCCCCATTTCCATTCTCAATTTTATTTGCCACATTTAAAGCTTTGAATTTTTGTTCTGATCAGGTTTTACTGTAGGTCGGTTGTGATTGATTATATATTCAACGTTTGAAAAGGTTTTATTAAATTCATATATATTGGTATTATGCATCATAGAAGAGAGATAAACTGCAGAAATTTGCATATGTGACAAAACATTAGTTCCATCAATTATATAATCACCAGCGTCACTTAAAAGCATCAGACTCTAGAATAGTAAAAACAAAGTAACGTATATGTCGATAAAAATATTATTAGGTGATAATTTAAAATAATGTGTCACAAACTTCTTGATATAGCAATATTGAACACTTGAAACTATACGTACCCAATAATGAATTACGTTAGGACACGTTGTAATGGCGAAATTGATGTTTTAATGTTGATGACGGTATATGTGACATTTCTTCTCACAGTCTTCGTGCAACAGTTATAAAACAGACTGGTGATGTAAGAATGTTATACTTACGCGTGTTGGTTTTTCCCAAGGTGTAACTGATCCTATGATACTATATGTGTGTTTGAATAACGTGCAAGCTTTGCATTAAAACAAATATGTATGTCCCTCTTCATTGAAGACAATTGTTTGGCTTGTAATTGCTTGTATAAACTTTATTTAACCTTGATGGATATGTGTCGCATTGCATGAAAAAAACTCCTCAGTTTTAAAAAGGATTTTAACAAAATAAACAAGATATATGATTTTTGAAACAATGGTCCCAACTACCTCAAGCGGAGTTTGCCTTTAATTTACATGAATTCGTTATTATTTACTTTACTTTTTTTTAAATAACATTTCAACGTATAAATACATCCCTACACTGATCTTGCTTTCAAGATTTTATGTTTACGCTTTCAAAGTAAAGGTGAATCTAGTAAATTGATTCAGGTATTTACACTTTGTGTTATGGTAAAACGGTTAATCTCTGTATTCCTATCCTCCATGTTTATATGTCTTTAATGTTTTTCGTTGTTGATATATTTATCATATGATGTAATTAAGATTACAACATAATGTTGACACCTATTTTTGACATTTTTACCTAATTCCCCCCCTTTTTGTTTTGTTAAACATGGTTGTCAATATAATAGAATTTTATACGACTGTCTTACACGTTAGACGTTTAGAAAGCTATAAAACTAGGTTTAATCCACCTTTTTCTGTATAAGAAGAAGCTAGTACCGAGTCAGGAACATGACACTTGGTAATCATTTGTTTGACATGCTTTGGGACTATCCATTTTTAGGTTTCCTCGAAATTCGTGTTTTCTTTTGTTATTCTCTCTTTTACAAAACTTAAAATCTCAACTTAAATTATAAACACAAGGTATAAAAAAAAATTCAAAACAGAGTCTGCGGAAATCATGTGCATTTGTCTTTGAATAATTACAAACATGTATTGCAGTCTTTTGTTCTCTGTAGTACTCATACATTATTTTTCTTCCAGTGTAATAGTTTACTCTAATTATGGTTTACTCTGTAATTATGGTACAACTTTTACAGTGTTAGTAGGTTTAACACGATCTTGCAGCGGTCTAAACCATATCTCTAGTGTGTTCTTATTGATTATACTTCTATCTTTTTGATAAAATTGAGGATGGAAATGGGGAATGTGTCAAAGAGACAACAACCCGACAAGAGTTAAAAACAACAGCAGAAGGAGTTCCCGCAACCGGAGGGGTCCTTCAGCTGGTCCCTAAGCAAATATATAGTAGTTCAGTGATATTGAACGCCATACTAATTTCCAAATTGTACACAAGAAACTAAAATTAAAATAATACAAGACTAACAAAGGTCAGAGGCTCCTGACTTGGGACTGGCGCAAAAATGCGGCGGGGTTAAACATGTGTGTGCGATCTCAACCCTCTCCCTATACCTCTATCGAATGTAGAAAAGTAAATGCATAATATATGTTTGATATATCTCTGTTTCCTTTGTACTGTTGTGCTGTCTCTCTAATAATTATTTCAGTATCAACATTTTTCTAGCAATCGCTTTTGTAACTTTTCCATAACATAATTAGTCAAGACAGTCATTACAGTCATTGTTAGTAATCATTGCTTTTACCGTATGAATGGTTTTACACTAGTAATTTTGGGGTCCTTTATAGCTTGTTGCTCGGTGTGAGCCAAGGCTCCGTGTTGAAGGCCGTACATTGACCTATAATGTTTTTACTTTTTTTAAATTGTTATTTGGGTGGAGAGTTGTCTCGTTAGCACTTACACCACATCTTCCTATATCTATGTCAATAATATATCATACATATAAATTTATTCAAAATAGCTGTTTAAACCTCATATCATTTTGTGCTTATAACAAGTGAAAGATGTATTGGCAAATTGCTGTTCGTTGTCATTAATTTGTGCGTCTATTTCTTCACACGAGTCGGTTATTGATTGTTGGTGGTGTGTGTAACTGCAATACTTTTCATTAATTTCTCATTTACTGGGAAAGAGTGTTTTCTTGAATAGTTAACAACATATTGTTAAGACAATAATTTGAAATAAAGTTATCAAAGATACCAGATTATAATTTACACTGTGTATCAACCAATGGAAATTTAAATTACGTTTATAACTTAATGATGTATTTAAAATATTTATCAACCCCCAATAGTTTAATTCTCAAATGTTTTCTCTATCAAGTGATAAATATCCTACTCAACGGGGTTATGATGTAGAATTAGTATCAAGGTTTCCTCCGTATATGATCCTTGATGTGTGTATTATAGTTTCGTATTAATTCATTTTAAAAATCACTATACCCTCAAATGAATGAATCTCAGTTACAAAGTTACAAATGCGATTCTGGTGCAGGAAAATTGGTCACGTTCACTGTGACAAACTGTTCTTTGAATGATTTTTTCACATCAATCAGACTAAATAATGCATCTAAACATCCATCTTATACGTTGGATACAATGTTAAATAATTGTTTATTGCAATATTCATGTCCTGTTAAAATCCGTTATTTACAGTTGATTACATCCGGATACATGGACTGTGTTATAACATATTGAGTAACAGGATATTAAAATTGTGCAGAAGTTACGGATATGTAGGCTGTTATTTGATCTTGAACTTAAACAAGATCGACAAATATCATCTTCTTAATTTTGATTTTAGATGAGTAACTTTGTTAATCCTTGATTTGAATAAAATCAAAATTAATACAGCCTATTATATAAAATTGAGAATGGAAATGGGAATGTATCAAAGAGACAACAACCCGACCATAGAAAAAACAACAGCAGAATGTTACCAACAGGTCTTTAATGTAACGAGAAATTCCCGCACCCGGAGGCGTCCTCAAGCTGGCCCCTAAACAAATATATAGTAGTTCAGTGATATTGAACGCCATACTAATTTCCAAATTGTACACAAGAAACTAAAATTAAAATAATACAAGACTAACAAAGGCCAGAGGCTCCTGGCTTGGGACAGGCGCTAAAATGCGGCGGGGTTAAACATGTTTATGAGATCTCAACCCTCCCTCTAAACATCTAGCCAATGTAGAAAAGTAAACGTATAAATGCATCTGAAGGTATATCTGGATTTACCCCTATCATATCAAAGCCAAGTGTGTTAATGCCAAGGATTTATAAGAACTGAAACAATTGAAGAGCTTCATGACCAAAATAACATAATGAAACAGCAAAACCACCAAGATAGGTGTAGAAAAATGCATATATTTTGTAGACTACAAGAAAAATGAAGTAAGCATATTAAAGTCGTGTTAATGAGTCATTTTTGAAATACAATCGCTCACTCATTTGTTCAAATTTTCGATATAAACTTCTACTGGAATTTGCCAAATTTCATAAATAAAACAAAGTCTTTTGTGCAAATATTCGTTTTTCTTTTATGAAATATCTAATGAATTTGAACTTTGGTGGAAAGTTGTCTCATTAAAATTTTTGCCTTATCTCATTCTTCATTTTTGCAAAGATCATTGTAATAATAAAAGTACCAATTCACACCCGTCAAGAGATTACAGGTAATTTAAAGCATATCAGTTGCCAACAAAGGCATATGTTATTTTGTCATTTATTACTGTAAATTCAAAAATTATTGCGAGGCATCTATTAATGTTAAAAATGCGCCTACTTGAGTATCGCAGTTATAAAAATTCGAAAATTGATTTTAAATCCATACATTTGTTTGCAGCTTTTACTAATATCGCATTTTTGTTCATTCATCAAAAATAGCAAACATATATGCTCGCATAACATCTGAGGCACTTTTTATAAGACTATCAAACCTCATAAAAAATACAACTGTAATTTTTATTAAAATGCACTGTCTCACTTTATCTTAAAAAATGTACTTTCGCTTAAAAGATAAAAGATCTATTTCTAAAACGTAATAAGTTAACTGTTTCCTCATTATTGATTAAAATTTATAATTATACAATTTTCAATCAATATTTGGTGTATTTTTTGTTTCATCTTTATAAATCAAGGAACAAACATGTCAAGGTTTTTCTCTTTTTAAATAACTTTAGATTTGATCCGGGTTTATATCAATTCTGAAGAAGCAGATCGGAATCAGTTATGACGTAGACAGTAATCATTCTAATCATGTTCATTGACCATAACGACGATGAAAGCACATCATATAATGACGTTTCGACATCATAATTATAATGAAGTTAACCGAACCACATGATATAAGATTACAAGCACATAATATAATGACACAACCACATCATATAAAGGATCTTTGCACATAATATAAGGGAAAATGCACATCATATAAAGATATTTGCACATCATATAAATATATTTGCACATAATATAAATACATTTGCACATCATATAAGTACATTTGCACATCATATAAGTACGTTTGCACATCATATAAATACATTTGCACATCATATAAGTACATTTGCACATCATATGAGTACATTTGCACATCACATAAGTACATTTGTACATGATAGAACCTTTGAACATCATATAAGTATTTATGCACATCATATAAAGATATATGGACATCATATAAAGATACTTGCACATAATATAAGCATATTTGCACGTCATATAATGACAAGTGCACATCATATAAAGGCAAATGCACATCATATAATGAAAAATGGGCATAACAAGACAGTTTTGGCGTTCCATACGGCAACATTGTTTCATTATGAGACCAGCACATCTATGATTATCAAAGCGTTTTTAACAATCAAAGATGCTTAAATGAGGTAATATTAATAATGAGACAACTATCCAGCAGGGACTAAAATACATCGATGTTAGCAACAGTAGATTAGGTTAACTATGATAGGCATAGAGTGTCTTACATTTGATGGTCCATCCTTTCTTTTCACTTACAAATACTACTGATAGCAATTAGTTGTTAAGACAAGCTTTACGAAAGCTCGTAGGAGTCTTTTATCGTTTCGATTTTCATAAGTATTAAACGAACATATCTGGACTTCTTATGTAGCCTCCCGTTGTACTGAACACTTATTGACCCTGCTTTTTAAATATGTGTCCTTTCATTGGTCAGTTTGTAATTTCAACTTGTTGGTAGTTGGACTGTGTACTATTTTTAAACTGTGTAATCCGGTTTTGCTTTCGTAATTCGATTTATGATTATTGAACAGCAGTATTCTACTCTTGTCTTTGTTTACTTTAGCGTAATATAGTCTACATACTAGGTAAATGATGAGGTAAGTGCTTAGGTAAAATCACGATTTGTACTCAAAAAGTAAAATAACAAAAATAATTATATTTTTTGCTTTTTATTGTTTGTGCTTGCTTTTTAAACATTTATCTCGAAAACTATAATAAATAGATTGACATTTTAAATGGGAAATTAGCACAATGTGTACCTAGTGTTCTTTGGCACTTTATTCGCAGTATACTGGTCCTGCTCATATTCTGCATCTAGAAATCATTTTCAACCAATTAGGAATGTCTTATATTTAACATATCAATAGCGTTATGCTTTACGCCTTGCCTGAAAATAAAAAAATGGGTTTATATAGTATAAAGGGACAAGGAAACAGTAAATTTTAAATAAAAATTAAATGTTACAATATTTTCAAACAATGCAATGTATAAAAAGTTAAATCACAATTACATTGCACTGGAATAAGTTATAACGTTAAAACTGTAACGAATTGAATGTAAAAAAAAACAATAATTACGTGAATGCCAATCAAAATGTGATAATGCTGATAATATGAAATAACAAGACTGCCTACACCTTCCTGAAATTACATTGTTTAACACTTAAAGCTGCACGTATTAATGTAAATAAATAAACATCGGGACATTTATTCACAATTATAAGGCGGAACGTGATTGTTTTAATATAGAAGACACTTTGTGTGACAGTTAGTTATCTATTTTTAAAGTTTTCGTTCAGCTGTTATAAAACAAATATCCGATGTCAATGTTATGCTCATACAAAAATACTAAAGTTTGCATTTTACAAGTGCTGTTTCTCCTACAATAACCGATAAGCACTTTAAAACAAATTATCATAAATACCAGGATGACAATTCACGCCTTTTGTCTGCAAACAAAAGTGAAGGTCCAATCATGGAAGTTGGAAGGGACAAATGAATTACAAAATTGAAGATCATTTCTGACCCAAAACTTTACCTGTTACACCACTGTTCAATATTATGACAGGGTTGGGATACCTCTAACATGTTCAACCTGCATATTCTGATGTATATCTGTCCCAAGTCAGGAGCCAGTACTTTAGGGGTTGTTGATTGTTGATGTGTTACATATTTGTTTTCGTTTATGTTGTACATACATTGAGCTGGTTGTCTCGTTTGAATTGTTTTACATTTGCAATTTGAGGCCTTTTATATCTGACTATCGGTATGGGTTTTACTCATTGTTGAAGGCGGTATGGTGACCTATAATTGTTAATTTCTGTGATATTTGGTCTCTTGTGGAGTTCGTTTCTATGTGTGTTTGAGTTTGGGTTTTTTTTGCACTCAAGTGTTACTGTTGTTGCTTCGTATTCTTCTTATATTCGATGTGTTTTCCTCAGTTTGATTTGTAATGCGGATTTGTTTTCTTCTAACCGATTTATGACCTTTCAATCCCTGTATACTACTGTTGGTTTTATTTGCTTCACATTATACCGTATAGTGGGTTATTTTCGCGGGGTGTAAATTTTCGCTTATTTTCGCGGACAGAACAAAATCGCCAAAATAAATTCCGCCAATTTAAAAGTGTACATGCAAACGTAATGTTAAAAATGTTGAATCCGCCAAAATAATAACCGCCAAAATTTTTCGTATACCTTATTCAATGAAAATCGCGAAATTTTACACCCGCGAAAATAACCCGCTATACGGTATTATGAATGTTTTACTATACATAAAACATAAAGTTGTGCCAAAGGAAGGTTCGGTAAATGTGCCATAGTTTTGATGATTTCGGTCATCTTTTATCATGGAAAAGAGTTTGTCATGCCTAGCCTATGCTTCCTCTGTTATAAGTACTCGCCAGATATTAGAAATAATCACAACCGCAGTATACTGCTATTCAAGAGAGAGAGAGATAAGAAAATCCCAGTCACATACTAAAAAGGATGGATAACAATATGAAAAACACACTAGATATGAACCAATAAAAATTCATGATACTTTAATAAGTTAAAGATGTAATTGCATTATGTATACACTCTCGATAGTAAAATTTCCAAATGTTAACTCTTTCGAGTGAATATATATCGAAATTAACAGGGGCGAGGAGGTAAAACATATATTAGATATTCAAGGACATTTGATACTCCGTGTTTTATATGAGTTCCATGTCAATAATGTTTATATAATATTTGTAAATTGACGTTAATCGATATTTCCGTTTTGAAATATATTTTGTTCTTCATGCCTGCTAATGATTTCATATTTGATAGAAAGAGTCGCTTTAGTATTGCACTCTGGAAGTCTAAAACGGATTCGAACTTACAAAACAGACTCCAGTGGTTGTTGAAATAATTAGGGATTAAACAAGTGTAAAAATTTAGGGATAAAAGAATACAGAATTCCTGAATTATATTCCATTGTTACTGTACTATTAATACAAGCCCACCACTCTGAATGAATCAAAATTCTGATGACATTTACCTATTTTCATAAATCCAATTACAAATTTCAAAACCCCAAATGAATGAAGCGTAATCGCAATACTAAACTTGTAGCTTCGTCTGTGATAGACTACCCTTTGAATGGTTCCTTACATAAATCAGACTAAATAATTGATTTATAGATCCATTGTATATGTCCGATACTATGTTAAATGATTGTTTATTGATACATTCATGTCCTGTTTAAAGCCGTTCTATATAGTTGATTGCATCCTGATACAGGGATTGTATGATAACACATTGAGTAACAGGATATAACAGTTTTGCAAATGTTACAGAAATGTAGCTATATGTAGGTTGTAAGTTGATCTTGAATTGAATCAAGACTTTACATTAATACATATAGTCTACCTTGATTTGATTAGATATATATATATAACAAAAAATGCATTAGATGGTTTATAATAACAGAAAAACGGTTCAAACACATGAAATATATGCAATTTTGGTTTCAAAAGATTTTTCATTCAGATGAGGAACGTCCTTCGATGTAAAATTTGTAAAAACATGTACAAAATAAAACAAAATTCGTGTGACTTCAATTTGATAATACAACTTCAGATTTCCTCAAGGTCATCCTGGGTAAAAAAAAAAACAAAGACTGAACACTTTTAAAAAGGCTTCGGATTGTGTAATAAGATCTACCTATAAAGTTGTTCCTGAACAATTTACAAATAATCTAAACGTTTTTTCAAGTGGTTGTTTTTGGTTGCCCTCTTTCATATATTGATTTTGTTTTATGATTTTTCTCATTTGAATTGTTTCACATTTTGTCATGTGTGTGGCTGTTGTAGATTACTGTCCGGCTTTGTTGTTACTCATTGTTTAACGTTTTTCGGTTACTGGCTGTGCTTCCGTCTTCATCATTTGAACCATCTTGGCTTGTACTATCATTGTAATCCTATTATATATTCTTATCTTATATATAGTATATTCAACATAAATTGTATTAATCTCTAGAGGTTCAATCATGATAGGACTAAAAACCCGTAGGTCAAATCAATACAAAATAATTGAGGAAAACAATAACGATCAATTTAATTAGTTTATGTAACCTTTGTCAAACATTTGCTGGCTGAGATGGATAATATACAGATATATGGTATACAAGTGTCTCATTTAATGAATGGCTATCATTTATTTTGAATTTATTGAACCATAAAACTAATTTTTGACTCTCCACATTGAATAATCCGCGAAGCGGATTATGTAAAATGTGAGGAGTCAAAAATTAGTTTTATGGTTCAATAAAATCAAAATAAATTGTTGCCATTCATTATAAATAAATTTCTATCAAAAACAAGGCTCAAAGAACTTTTTATATAATTAATCTTGACAATAACAACGTACGAACATGTTGGCGTATGAATACACAACGTCAGAGTGGGCGTGTCGCCATTAAAATTAGCAACATTGAAAATAAAACTAATAATTTTAACCAATCAGAAGACACTACATACACAAAATTTATTTATATATAAATAAGAGCAGATCATACAAAACAATTATGATTAAAAGATACGAAGTGTATAAACAATATTTACTATGCCACATCAACTCACAACTCACAAAATATAGATAACAGTCGGCAAATAAGGAATATGAAAAGTTAATATGATATTGGTACTTTACTGTTAGGGACTAACAATTTTAGGAAGGAAAAACAATTGAGAATGAAGATGGGGAATATGTCAAACAGACAACAACCCGACTAAATATCAGAGAACAGACGAAAGACCACCAATGGGTCTTCAACGAAGCGAGAAAATCCCACACCCTGAGGTGGCCCTTAAATTAAAATGTGTAATAGCTCAGTGAATATGGACAAACACATTTATTTTTCTCGATGTATTGTGTGGTCATCAATAAAGTTTCTAATGATACATCATATGCAGTGGAATATCGGTGAATATAAGAATTCATGTCGTATACAATTAATTATTGGTTCATCGATGAAGCAATTTTCTTAATGGACATTTGCGACAATATAATGGGAAAAATAAAAGTATTGTTGTTTATGTATTCTGAGTATCGAAAATTAAATACTCATTAATAATTCATTTCACCACCTATCATGTCATATCTAAAACTCAAAGGTTCGATATATTGCCATATCAAATTAATATAGCACCAGTAACTATCGATCGTTTGTCATATAAAGTGTCCAAATTATTTTCAAATATAAAAATCATTCGTTAAAAAATGTAGGTTAACAGGGGGATAATAGTTACTGGCAATGATTTCCACTGACAAATTACAATATTTTAAAAGAGGAACAAAAACCGTTTCCCCTTTTGAAGCACCAAATGAAATTCCCGGTTTTTGACGTGGATCTTATAATATTGCACAATCCTAAGCTTTTTTGTGTGTTCAGTCTCTCTCTTTTTTTTTTTTTTTTTTATACATGATGACCTTGAAAATATCTGAAATTCTGGTATTCTGTTAAATTGAATTCACACGAATTTTGATTTATTTTGTACATGCAAATTTTACATTGACAGACGTTACTCATCTAAATGGCAATTCGAATGTATATTAATACGACAGACACATTCATTTTCATCAAAATCTTGGTTTTTATTAAGATTGTCATTCTAATTCACTTTTTGGATAAACAGTTAAAACTTTTCTAAAATCGGGTAATCTTTTTGAGCTTAACTTTGATCATATGTTTAAAAACCCGCCACAATATTTCAAGAACCTCAAAGTACACATATATTTGATCTTAAGAATTCAAGTTTATAGTGAAAATATTTAAAATAGTTGCTCTATTGAGAAAAAAAAATCAAGATATTCTTTAAAAGGAATATACACAAACACATATACACACAGACATGCAATAGGCATAATCGGCTCACAGTCTATACTATATAACAAGCTCTTTATAGATTGCATAAATAATTAATTTCTCCACTGGTGAAAATGATAGCTTTTTTTTTCTTCGAAAAACAGACTTTAGAATGTTGATTTTTATAAACGAAACATTGCTAGAATCAAAGAACAAAATATAGGTTTGAAGGCCGTACTTTAACCTATAAAGGTTTACTTTTAAATTGTTATTTGGATGGAGAGTTGTCTCATTGGCACTCACACCATATCTTCCTATATCTATTGGGTAACTTTTTTTTGACGAATTGGTACTGATCTCCTTTTCCTATCAAGTTTACACTTACAATCATGTGTCTCTACCTAGCGTAAAACATTCTACTTCCGTTAAGGCTAACGAAAATATATGATTTAGCCCTTTGGTAAAATACAGAGTGCACGGCGTCTCTGATAATAAAGAACAACGTGATATCGTGCAATCAGAGTCAAACTCTTAATTCTGAATACCATCTTCATAAAATGGGTGTGCCCAGAATATAAAGTTTAGTGATGAACGGGCGTGAAATTATTCAAGCAAAGATATTATTTATTCGAATTTCCACAAAACATGACATGATAATTCTAATCTGTGTTGTACAGTAGCTGTCGTTTGTTTATGTAATATATACGTGTTTCTCGTTTTGTTAATATAGATTAGACCGTTGGTTTTCCCGTTCGAATGGTTTTACACTAGTAATTTTGGGGCCCTTTATAGCTTGTGATTCGGTGTGAGCCAATGGCTCCGTGTTGAAGGCCGTACTTTAACCTATAATGGTTTACTTTTTAAATTGTTATTTGGATGGAGAGTTGTCTCATTGGCACTCACACCACATCTTCCTATATCTAATTATGAATTAAAAGCAACAGTAGAATACCGCTGTTCAAAACTCTTAAATCTATGGACAAAAAAAAAATTGGTGTAACAACCTAAAACTGAGGGAAACGCATTAGATATAAGAGGAGAATAACGATACAACATTAAAATGTAACACACACAGAAACGAACTAAGCATTAGACAAAATCCGATGAGAATAACAAATATATCATCAAAACCAAATACATGAATTTGGGATAGAAAAGGACCCCAGAATAAAGATTTTAAAGTAGGATAGAAAATGGACCTGTTTGGGATTTGCAAGTTCAAATGTCTTTAGATTGTTGTGAACTCGAGTAAACGTTACCAAAGTTTGCCCCAACCCTTCTCTCCTTACTAATGTGCCACTAAACCGGCTTTCAAGATAGATCTTGCATTCACTACTGATTTATCTTCGCAAACTAAACTAGGCTTTTGTTAATCAAAAGAAAAATCACAAAAATACTGAAGTCCGAGGAAAATTCAAAACGGAAAGTCCATAGTTAAATGGCAAAATTCAAAGTATGAAACACATCAAACGAATGGAAAACAACTGTCATATTAGACTATTGACCTGACTTGTTATCACATAAGCAAAACGATGGGTGCCACATGTGGAGAAGGATCTGCTTACCTTTCCGGAGCACCTGAGATCACCCCTAGTTTTTGATGGGGTTCGTGTTGTTTATTCTTTAGTTTGTTTTCTATCTTGTGTCATGTGAACTATTGTTTGTCTGTTTGTCTTTTTCATTTTTAGCCATGGCGTTGTCAGTTTATTTTAGATTTAAGAGTTTGACTGTCCTTTTGGTAAAATTCGTCCTTCTTTTACTGACTTTATACAGACATCTTCTTATATATAATATGAAGGATTAAACCTGGTTTTTATAGCTAGCTAAATATCGTACTTGTTTGACATTGTATAAAATAACATTATATTGACAACGATGTATGAATAAAACAAACAGACATGAAATGTCGAAAGGTCAAAAATAGGGGTACAGCGCTATCACTGAACGTTTTATTATTATCTTAATCGCTACAAAACAAACAGATATATAAACAAACATTTACTAGGACCCAATACCAAAATAACGAGATGTATAAGTACAGAGCCACGTCACATGTGAATAACCTCATTGGTTAAACGAAATAATAATAAAACAAGCGTGTACATGATTTATACATTTTATTCAAGGATCATTTTTATATCAAAAAAGAGAATGTACACTTTATAAAACTTTTCCAACATTCAGATCAGATATGAAAACAACATAAAATTAAACTGACAACAACATCAGACATGAAAACAACGTAAAATTAAACTAACATCAACATCAGACATGAAAACAACATAAAATTAAACTAACAACAACATCAGACATGAAAACAACATAAAATTAAACTAACAACAACATAAGACACGAAAACAACATAAAATTAAACCAACAGCAACATCAGACATGAAAACAACATAAAATTAAACTAACAACAACATCAGACATGAAAACAACATAAAATTAAACTAACAACAACATCAGACATGAAAACAACATAAAATTAAACTAACAACAACATAAGACATGAAAACAACGTAAAATTGAACTAAAAACAACATAAGACATGAAAACAACGTAAAAGTAAACTAACAACAACATTATCATAAGACATGAAAACAACATAAAATTAAACCAACAACAACATAAGACATGAAAACAACGTAAAATTAAACTAACATCAACATCAGACATGAAAACAACATAAAATTAAACTAACAACAACATCAGACATGAAAACAACATAAAATTAAACTAACAACAACATAAGACACGAAAACAACATAAAATTAAACCAACAGCAACATCAGACATGAAAACAACATAAAATTAAACTAACAACAACATCAGACATGAAAACAACATAAAATTAAACTAACAACAACATCAGACATGAAAACAACATAAAATTAAACTAACAACAACATAAGACATGAAAACAACGTAAAATTGAACTAAAAACAACATAAGACATGAAAACAACGTAAAAGTAAACTAACAACAACATTATCATAAGACATGAAAACAACGTAAAATTAAACTAACAACAACATAAGACATGAAAACAACCGTAAAAAAATCCAACAACCCTAAAAAAACAAACTAAAAACACGAAACAATCTAAAACGAGTCTTACAATCCTAGAAGACATGAAAACAATCTACAACTTATGAAACATTCATATAATACACGAAAAGAATCTTAAACTAACCCAACACTCATATAAGATATGAAAACAATATAAACTTAATCCAACATCAATATGATACAAGAAACAATATAAAACTAATCTAACAACCTGAATTGCAATGTTGAAAATAAAACAAAGGACGACGCTATAGGGATTAAATTCACAGGGACAACCACTGCAATTATATGCACAAACGAGGGTTTCATGAGACAAATTTTATACTTACAGTCAGTTGCAGTTCAGCAGTCTCGTAGAAAGATATATTCAAGGTTTAGGTTGGACTGTTTAATACACAGTAATGCCCGATGGAAATGGGTACAGACTGTACATTCTAACGTTCTCAGTTTTCCTCTCTGCCCAGAGAACATATCAACATTGATTATCTGTCAAATTTGTTTAACTCTATGTGCTAAACTTGGATGAAATAGTTGATAATGGACGTAAGAAAACAACTATACGCTAGTTCTAAAAGTCTACAGGGAGTGGGGTGGTATTATGTATACTTTTGGTCATTCGATTGAACAGTACGTCGTATTTAATTCTTCAAGTTTAAAATATAATATATGTACTTCTTAGATTCTATCGCCTTCTTGATACCCTGTTACTTTTTTGTTATGATTTATTTAGGTTTCGCCTCTTTGATGTTGATATACCTTATTCATATCACGTTCATCTTGCACAATTTTCAAGTTAACCTTAGAATGACTCCATTCGTGTCTATTATCGAGACTATACATTTTGCTTGAGGTATTTTTGATTAAGCGATTGAGAACTCTTTGAAGTGGCGCATTGATAACCATTGTGATGAGGATTTCACATGAATATGAGTTTGTTGGCTTTGTTTCATTTACTACTTAATCATATCAGGTGAGAAAAGACATTAATAATCAGTGTGTCAAATTTCATTGCAACTGGTCTTATAAGGACAATTTTTATCCGAGCTGGTTTTGACTGGAGAACAAAACATAAACCAATTTACTTTCAATATCACACATGTTAAATATATGTTATGTGTCATTCGTTCAACAAATTAAATTGTCGTATATTGGTTTATACTAGATATTTTCGTTTATGTAAATATTCAGTAGAATATGATACCTTCAAGTAAATATAATATAAAATCATTCTTCAGTTGTGATAAAAAAGAAATCAAATATTGAAGTCAAGAGACAAGTGCACCAATAATAATGAAAAAAAAACACAATCGGTTGCAAAGGTAGATATAAATGGCGCACAATGACATTTCTATTAAACTTCAAGTTAGTCATTTTGTACTTTTCGTTAAACCATTTTGTTAACCTTAATCTTAACCAAGCCGGAAGATAACAAAGGGATATTCAAAGACATAATTTGAAAATAAATTGACAACGTCATGGCGTAAAAAGGAAAAAGAAACACGACAAGAAAAGCAGCAGTATAAAAACACAACATAGTAAACTAAATACTGAGCAACACGATCCCCACAAAAACTGGGGATGATCTCGTGTGTTTCAGAAGTGTATGCAACTCCTTATCCATATGTGACACCCGTCGTTTTGCTCATGTTAGTACAAACTCGGCGAGAAATCTAATTCAGGAGTCATATTCCAGAACAAAAGATAGTACATCTGGTTCTCATTGGCATGCGGATAGTTTGTTGAAAACAACTCGTCCTCCAAACGTTACAAATATGTTGTTTCATTTAAAGGAGTTTATTTTACTAAATAAGATTTACCCTATACTCGTTTTTCTTAATTTTGAAATAAAGACAGATTCTCTTTTCGTTTGGATTTTACAGCACTTTTTTGTTTTGGTGTATCAGCGAGTTTTTGTTACGGATCTTAGATACTACATGTATATATATCGTAGTAATTAAACATATAAAAAAGCATTGCATTGACATAATAGATATACCACCTCTGTGCTAACCAGCATATTGCACCATTCATATTATGCATGTACCGTTTAATTTTCTAATGGATAATGTTTTATTCCCTCAGATTATTATCTCCACGTATCAAATTAAATCAATAAACGTTGAAACGCAACAAAATATGCAGTAAAAATGTATCTAAGCTATTTAAACAAGACCTTTCTAAACAAATATTGTACGTACAGTCCGACTTCATTGGAAACAGGTTAATAGCTTTTTTTTACCTTTATATTAGTTTCGGATGATAATCAGGAGCGTTATTGTCTCTCAGTTTACAATTCAGTCTGTAGGATTTACAGCCATGCAATAATTATTTATCGGGATTCTAGTATTGTACGTATACATAATTAATATACAAGATACGACATTATATCAATAGTCTTGTGAACACCACAATGCCGTCGTAAAAACATATAATATTAAATATATTTTTGCGTAATATTTACAAGTGCAGTGCAATTAAAGTTTTAATGGCTGAGTAGATATTGTTTTCTGTATAGCAGTCTAGTTTAATAGGATTACTCGGACTACTAGAAGTTGTTCATATGGTAGACATAACGCCATTGCAGAATGGATGTTTTATGCTACGTTTACTTGGGATGACACATTTAAAATATTTTATTTAGTTAGATTAGCTGGTTTGCATACCAAATGAGATGAAGGAACATTCAAAAGTCCACCAACCAGACACTGGTAAGCTCTAATAATAGTTATTAATTGTTGAAACGACTTTCTTATATCGCTTGCTTAACGTCCAGTGGCACATATTTCATGCATATTTATGGCGAGATTAATTTAGCAAATTATACAACACATTATTTCTCAAAGGGTGGTCATCTTGGATGATGAGCTTGAATTTGGAGTGCCACTTAGAAATGAAGACATAGTGGATAAGAACAGAAAATTGACCTTCTAACATGCCACTCCGAGATTGTGTTGCAAAGGCTCTTTGCCGTGTAGAGAGCATGACACGCACCCTATACGAAGAATCAACTCAACGTACGGGACAGAATAGGCCATACAGTTATCCTGTATCTAACCAAACGTGTGTTTTCTTGAAATGATTACCCCAAGTTGATATACATTTTTAGAATTATACTACACCCATTTATAAAATTTAATTCATTTACTACCTATTATTACTTTATTTTTTCTTTAATTCGGCTTTTAATGCATGTGATGTGCGTGGAACTTGCATGCATTTTCGTTGAATAAGTAACAAAATAATGGCACTAGCTTTTAATTAATATTACATAGTACAAATAATGGCCATTCTGTGAGTGTGCTACACACAATCCATGTGCATTAGCTTTAAGTTGTATCAGTGGTAAATGCTATTTTACAATCCGCGATCCACAAAGGGAACAAACAAACACATACAAAAGTAAGGACCATTCATTGATGATGTTGTCCTCTAAACATGTATGTATGTAATTATCTCATTATGTCCACCTACGTTACAATTATTGTTTAAAAATAAAATCAATTCGGATTCCTTTTCGTCCAAAAAAATATCTATATTTGAGCATATTCATTTATCCCTTGTACACTCCTGAGATAATATGAACCATGTTCCCATCTGAACGATACAAAAATTACTTATTTGTATGGACACTTAGTTCTTATTACGTTGCTGTGATAGTGATCAAGCTGAACAAAAAAAAGATTTTGAGTTATAAAGTGTACAAAAAATGCAGCAAACACCAAATGGAACGAACATTGAAATCGAGTAAAATTAATAATTAAAACAGAAACTAGCAACTTCAGTAAAATTAAAAAATAGTGTCATGTCAACCAGAATAGGAATAACAGTTACACATTTGCCTGCACATACAAACAATGGTCAAAACAGTATTCAGCAAATTATCAAAAGTAAACCAAATGTTTATTTGATCAGAGAGATAATCCGACATAATACTATACCCTTGACGTGATTCTTCAAGACTCTCAAATTAATTTTTTTCAGGTTTATCTCTAGGATATATCTTTACCATTCTATCTGGGGTCATTGTATTGTTTGCTGCTGTTGTGGTTTATCTATCATGGATGTTCTGTCGCCGAAAGAAGAAACTTCTTTCATCAGAATTGTCTATAGAAACCGATGAATCCCCAAACTCACTTCATAGTAGCAACCTTAAAATAAGTCAGAGCACTCCAGACCTAGCTAAGCAATCTCAATCAAAATTAGACTTTTTCCGTCGAAGAGGACTTTTCAAAACAAATTCGAGACAAGCAACACTGCCAACAGTGTCGCAACGGCATCTTACATTCCAGCGACAGTTATCAAATATAGAATTTCAAATACAAAGTGTAAGACAAAAGGAACAACCGAAACTTGGCAAAATAAAGCCCGAATTATACAAACAATCATCGGTTGATAGCATAAGGAGTGAGCATAGACTCTGTGGAAAACTATATTTTAGTCTCAATTACCTCCATGATAATGAGGAATTAAAAGTAAACATAATTAGTGCTGAAGACCTTCCTGCACGCGACTTCTCTGGTACTTCGGATCCTTATGTCAAAATATACCTGCTTCCGGACAGGAAAAATAAATGTCAAACAAAGGTACACAGGAAGACATTAGATCCAGAATTTAATGAATCGTTTACATTTTCGGCGTTATATCAAGAACTTCAAGATCGCACACTTCAATTGAATGTTTACGACTTTGATAGATTTTCAAGGCATGATTTAATAGGTGCTGTTGTTTTAAAAGACATATTGTCCGAAGGAAGTTTAGCTAAAGAAACCTTTTTTGTCAGAGATGTTCTTAGCACAATGCAGGTAAGCTTTCAGTCATATAATTATAATTAACTTGACGTCCTTATTTCTTTGTGAATGCGAAGGTGTAAAATTGAAGAGAAATCACGTATCTATGACGTTATATACTATAAACCATATAGATTATAAAGATTGTGATTGAGAAGAATGTGTTAGGGGATATGAATTTGGAACAAGATAAAGACAAAGGTATTTCCGTTTAAAAGGAAGAAATTAAGAGTTGTCTCATTTGTACTTATACAACATCTTCTTATTTCTACTTACCTTTTGTAGGGTCGTAAAACGGAATAGGATATGGTGTTCGTAAATTTCTGTTCGTTTTTTTTCCTTTTTTTTCCGGGGGAGTGGGGTTTAATTATAATGTTTAAGTGCAATACCTGCTATAAGAAGTCGTTAGTAATTTAGACAACTTCTCTAAACGGTGGTAGGTAGATCAAGACACTCTTTATAGCATGTTTTATCCTGTGATAAATTTATTTAAATATGTCAGATATATGACTACTTGCATTTTACCTAATGTAATATTTCAGCAATGATGACCATATTGTCTTACGGTGATCGTCTAACTTTTGTAATGGCTAGATACTCTTCAGAATGAGTTTGGTCATCGTTGGTTCTATTTGGCCCAGTAATATCAGAGGATACCTTTTTCTAAATTAACGGATGTCGTCAGACGAATATAATCTAGTCTATAGTGATAGCATTCGCTAACATTAACCAATTTCATAAAGAACAAAAAAAATCCATTACAAAATATTGCATTAGTAACAGTATCGTTCAATATAATAGTTTAACTTTAAAATGTAGGACATATTGCATGTTATAACCTGAAAATTTGATGTTAAAATTGAGAATGGAAATTGGGAATGTGTCAAAGAGACAACAACCCGACCATAGGAAAAACAACAGCAGGTCTTCAATGTAGCGAGAAATTCCCGCACCCAAAGGCGTTCTTCAGCTGGCCCCTTAACAAATTTATACTAGTTCAGTGATAATGAACGCCATACTAATTTCCAAATTGTACACAAGTTGAAGAAACTAACATTAGAATAATACAAGACTAACGTTTTCGTCAAAGATATAAGAAAACATAGTAATTGTAACTAAGAGATAGGGACCAAACTATGTCTTAACACTTCAAAATCACATACATCAAATATATCTTTATCATGATTGTCACAATCATCTCTCGGAGGAATTAAAGAACTTTCTTCACCGGACTTTGTGATTACATCTGGTGCTGTTTCGTTTCTAAGAAAAACGAATCCAAATGATTTATTGTAATTTAACTCTTCGATTGAGATGAAACAATCACAATTGGATATAAAACTTGGTGAAACAGATTTGATAATAACCTTCAGAAAGAGAAATGCCATATATACATGCTATGCGTAAAATAGCCAATTAAAACCTCTCGAATTACAAGGATTTATACAATTGTCTTGAATGTCATCATTATAGTTTTGTCTCAAATTAGAGAATCAACATATCTAACAGAAAGGAGGGATAAATATTGCCAGATTTATTAAAATTTTATTGCCTCCTTTTTTTAATTGTTATGCAAATACCGTTCATCAAACCTGTTGGTTAGATAAAAATAAGAATAACGGACATATTTTCGTCTTGGAATCATTTAGAGTCGTGTTTTGATTGATAGATCTATTGTAGCCTGTAATCCTGGTCTGTTCTCCCTTTTGCCTCAACAGTCGAGCAGTGAGCCAGAATGCAAGAAATATTAATAGTTAGTTCTTCATTAAGTGAAAAATACCCCTAAAAATATTAGTATAATAATTAATTTTTCAATATTTCAAGTATCAACTTTGTTGGCAAGGATTTATTTTCTCGATCATTAAGATCAAATATACGCGAGGGTATAGGCTTGCAAGTTTATCTTCCCCAAGGTATCAAAAGTGATACCTCTTCCCGAAATTTTCTCACTTCACAGTATTACGTTCCTCTGTTATTTTGCTAAAAAAAGTATAATCCACAAATAGCGTTGAGAACTTTGGTCATTAATAATGTAACAATATGTCCAGAGAACCAGTTAATGACAAAATTTACACACACAGCCAACGATTATCAATTACAAAAATGGTTTTGTCCGTAGCATTGATTGAAGTGCCATTAATGCGGCAAGGTAATTTGTCGTGGATGTCTGAGGATTTTATTGAAAGCAGACATTTCACTTATGTTCTGTGATTTATCCGTTTTTATAACCATGATGTCATGTGACATTTTCAGCTGTCTATACTACCGTTATTATTCATTTATTATTCTATCTCTTCAACAACAGCCGAACTCCTTTTATGGAATATAATTCAAATTTCTTCCTGGTTGTTCTGTACTTTCGTTTTTACTATTATCAATAAGTCAGGATAACGTGATCGATCATTTACTGCTTTCGTAGAGTGCAGTGACAAATAGTTCACGAAATAGGTAGGTTCTACACATTGGTAGGATCGGGAAAAAGGATTGGAATTTTCGATATCACTTTTAAACGAGACAGGATCTTTTGATAGGAGCAGACATTTTGCAAGGTCAAAGAGTTGTTGCATGGGTTCTTCAACTTAAGCGATCTTAATACTTACACTTTAAAAGACATCCTATTTCGACTCGACGCGGCTGCGTATTTATCTGCAGTTTTTTTTTCTTTAAATATTTCCCTTACAGATAAATCAGCAACCTTCTCGCTCATATGTTTAGCTACCGAATAGACGACAGAGATTCATGGATGACAATGTTTCTAAAACCGTGGTGGTTAACGTTGAATAGCATAAACACGAGAAACAAAAAACAGTAATGGTTCACGGTGTGTTTGATACGGAATTTTAATATAATTTCTAAAGGAAGTTTATTTAACTATATTTGCTATAATTATCCGTATGTCTACTTACTTGTCGATCCCAGCTAAAACATAAATGATAGATAGTAACATAAATAATCAAATAGGCACCTGGAAAACAGAAACAATAAGCACAACTGTTCTTTTTTAAATCTTTCATAAATTTCAATGTAGACCAGCCATGCATAAGGATGAACATTTCTACTCCAGAAAAATGTTTTATCTCTTAAAAAAATTCACAATGAATACCCTGCGGCTAAACTTCAGCTACCGTGTAGTGCAGAGACTATAGAAAGTAAACTAAAAATATGCTTATAGCTCGTACTTACAATAGATATGTTTACGGTTAAGCTGCATTTGTTCTATGTATTTCTGCTTTCATTCGTTCTTAACAACAACGTGTTTGGTCTATCAGTTCATACTTTTATTTGCTTAAGTACATTCGATTTTTTACCCTATCTCTACTCTATTACAAGTTTTATCAAGTTATCTAGAAACTATAGAGATATGCTTCGTAGTTATCTAAATGATTACATTGTTTATATCGTATTGTATAATACTGCCATAGTTTGCACTGTATCTATCGATCGAACCTTTATTTTCAAAAGCAGTTCACATTTGCCGTCCTTCACTGCAGTAACTTTATTATCCATAAAATATTTGCCACTGGGTATTAAGTAAACAAAAATCTATTTTCAACCTCTGCATTTTGTTTATATCAAAAGGATGTAAGATTGTATTGAATGAAAGAAAATAAACAATTTGCTTTTACGCCATAAAGGGATTGAGGTAACAATGTTCATATAGAGTTAATTTTGCTTCCTTAATTGTTTTATAAAAAGAAGATGAAGTACCAAATATACTTAAACAAGCCAACTACTTTACCTACAACCGACTTTTCAGAGAGAGAAAAAATGTATTCAAAACACGACCAACAAAACATTTGGTATAGATTTGGTACAGTTACAAATGACATAAAGCGTACAGACCTGTCTTTATAATTGACCTATATTAATATTAGGCGAGTGAGATTCAGACCTAAAAAATATTTTTAATGCACCCATCTAACACACAGCTATATTATATGTCATTCGAAAGGAAAACATCTGTAGATTCCTTTTTCCCGGTCGTAAAAGTGAAATATGGTGCATTTTTTTTGGAATTTGGGTCGAAGGTCATTCATAAAAAAAATGAAAGAATAACACTTTTGTAGCATTATTGTCTTATTTGAAGAAGCTGGTAATATATAACTTCAAATTTAACTTTACACGATACTATGATAACATCTCTCTGATTCTTAGTTGCATATCGTTTATGGTTTGGCGATAATTGCCGTCATTTTGACGTTTTCACTTTGCTATACATAAAACGGTACTTTCTACAAAAACGACGTATAATATCAAATATTTGACCTTAAATGTGTTGATATTTCCTATAAGTGATGGTGTGCTATGCAAAATAAAAAAATATGATGAAATATTTGTAAGTTGGACGAGTAAAAGAGAGAGAAAACAACGTAATATGGAGGGTAAAAATTAGACGTCTTTGTCACATTAACAGTGACACAAGTCTCCTGTTTGATAACAGCCTACACACCGTGTCAAGATCGGAAATCACTATTTTACATGTTTAATACAACCACAAGCAAAGTTAAACCGGATATATGAATCACATTTTAAGTCTGTCCGTCTGTCAGTCCCCTCTTGTTTGCGACCAGTGTCAAATTAAATCAGATAACCTATACATGTATACACATATATAGTTCATCCAAAAACCAATGATTTCAAATATGAAATGCATTGCTTTGAACTATAGAACTGATGTTAAACACACTTAGTTCAGAGATTTATAATGGGATGACACGTGGTTCTTCATAAATTAAATCAGTTTATTTTGACATTGACATTTGAGCCGTCAAGTTTTCAAACATTGTTTGATTCGTGCTTGTCTGGTTTGTGTCCGGTATATATCTTTTGAACCGTTGAACCTGGGTTTTCCAAACTAAGTATGCATACACATCATATAATAGGGGATGGTCATAAACCAAAATTAGGTCATTATAATATGGATCCAATCATAATGTAATCCTGCCCGCGACATATATAGCTGCAAAACCAAGGTTTACAAACTTCAGATACAGAAGTCGGTTTCACAAAAAAACATAAGACAAGATTAATCGTAAGTAAACTGAACTATTCATGACTTACGACCAGCTTAATGTCGTAAGATTTGTTGTGAAACTGACCCCATATGCAAAATTGTAATGCAGTGATTTACAAACTAAAGTTAGGTCCCACGGTGACCTTTATTTTGATATTTGGAATTATAATACTTTACATACATTTTAATTTCTTAACGTATTTTTTTTTATTACGACTGCATTTATTTTCACTCACACTTGTGCAGTCAAAAGGTTTGCAGTTAAAAATGCAAGCATTTATCTCTTACCAGTATTCAAAACTAAGATATAATATATAGATATTTATCAACTAGTATGAATTTGCAAGATATAGTTCGTCTAAACTTATTATATAGGTTTTTGTCATTCTGGATGAGTCTCTGTGAATAGCCTATTTCTTTAAAAGAAACGACATAAATCAAATTTATTACAATTAATCTTTTTTGTGATTTTTAACAATATAAGACAGTCGAAATTCATATTTTAAATCTGAGCCTGTGAGGCTTTTTCTCTACTGGAACAATTCCGTATACTTAGCTGTTTCTGACATTATTCATTGAAACAGATGCTTACAATGATTTCAGTACATGCACTAGCTTAAGGTCCATAATGCATATATTTTTACTTCACAAAAACAAATTAATCAAATCCTGAAGAAAGTATGACGTTTTACGACCACTTTTGTCATCCGTACTCATACTTGGGTAAACCTACTGCCGTATTTGTTTGTTATGACGCCATGTCTTTGTTTGGCAGTTTTCAGAACATGTAGTTGAATGATGATGCACTTGGTGGTAGGCTTGACACGATGGAAATCTATTTGATTAAAAGTCTGATATTAAGAAGCTGGCTCAAATCGTCTTGATTAGACTTATACATACTTATTTTTGGTTTCGGACACTTTAGAGTTTTCTTGCAGCACTGATCTACGTGTCAATATGAATTTTGTATTATTTGTGACAGACCCGCCATCTATTGATGATATCGAAAGCGTTAAAAGAGAGTTTTCTTAGGAACATAGATAGTTGAGCTGTTAAAACCTGAAAGAGCATGAAGGAACATATATTTAATAGAAGAAACTATACATGCACAATAAACATGGTGCATCGCCAACCATAATTCCCATTGGTTATAAAACTCGTAAACAGCACATAGTTGTTCCAGGTCTAAAATACAACGAAGTGTCAGGCCATCTTTGATCCTCTGACATTACTCTTCTAAATTTTTTAATACGAAGCCTGATTATATCATATTATAAGCCCGGTACCTTTGATAAGTATGATTAAAAGGACACTATGAAATATGTATACCAGAAACTAAATGATTTGAGGTAAACAACTTTAGCTTATCGTATGGCTGAAAACAAGAAGCAATAGCCAACACTGTATAATAAGCTACAAAGGTTCTAAAACAATTTTAATTAGATACTCAAAAGCTTGATTCATGCTTAAAACAAAAAAAGAGGCAAAAATCATAAAAAGCAACTAACGACAACCATAATGAATAACAAATCAATTTGAAATTTATCAGGCATATGATCGATTGTTTACGTTAGACTCGCGTTTCATCTACATAAGACTCATCGGTGACGCTCGAACTTATTTTAAAAAGTTGGATAAATGAGAAGACACCATTTCAAATGTCTACGAAGAATTCAAAATTTGTCAACTGAATGAAGAGATATAAGTATTTATAGCATGTCAACATACAGGCTCTTGACGTGGCCCTGACACATAGTATTACACTATGCTTCCTCTAAAACACTGACCAAATTTGCACCATCAATACGTCTACCGTATGCGATGGTTAAAACGGTAGGAAATTTAAAAGGTGGACATATCTCACGTTCAAGTTCATGGGGAAACTATCAGATTTGACACATTTTTGCGTACTTTTAGTTGTAAAACTAAAATGTGCATTGCTCCAATTGAGAAAGAAGTATTTTTTAATAGTTCTTCATAATCACTGCCTTTTGTAAGTGCAAATTGACAAAGAATGATGAGATCTTGGTTTTCTACCAAGAAAAAAACGTTGACATCTCAGCTTCTACATGTCTTTTGGCCCTTTAATTTATTTTTTTTATATTTTGCGTAATATTTGTACTAAAAACAATGCCTTCATGGTTGTTCATACATTTTTCAAAGCATTTAGGTCCGTTAACTTAAGGGTTATTAACAGAGAAAGCGATTTGTGAAATTTGATTGAAAAGGGGGAGTGTGTAAAAGGGTATAAAATCGAGAATAATACAGTGATAACGATATGTATGAAACAAGTAATGAACTTTTGAATAATACGAACATCATTAATTTGTGTTTCTAGCCAAAAATATATAAGAAATGAAAAAAATATGAAAATTGGCACCATTTTTATAAAAAAATTCAAAAATGTTACGACAATCTTTTTTTCTCTCGCAAAAATTACTTCTTTTATTTTCGAAAAATATTTTTTTATTCAATGACATGTTAAACGTACATAATGTTTGCATTGTGACAACAGAAAATAAAGCTTCATGTTAATTTTTCACGCTTCAACACTGTTGATAATTTGTCAATTTGGAATTATTTCTCAAATTTAATTCAATTTTTACAAAAATTGCACCGTACAATTTTTTTACGACCGACCAAAAAAGGAAGTTCAGATACTATACTATAACATATAAAAAATTCCGCTGTGTGTTAGGTGAGTGCATTAAAGTCACTAACTAAGCGTCTTTTCTGAAAATGTCACTCGCCTATATAGATCGTACAGTATAGCTTCAAATAAGACGAGTATCACGTAATATATGTTAAATATGTTATGAATTAAAACTGAAGTAGAAAAAATTGAGAATGGAAATGGGGAATGTGTCAAAGAGACAACAACCCGACCATAGAACAGACAACAACAGAAAGTCGCCAACAGGTCATCAAAGCAGCGAGAAATTTCCGCACTCCGAGGCGTCCTTCAGCTGGCCCCTTACAAATATATATACTAGTTCAGTGATAATGATCGTCATACTCAACTCCAAATTGTACACAAGAAACTAAAATTAACAATAATACAAGACTAACAAAGGCCAGAGGCTTCTGACTTTGGACAGGCGCAAAAAAGAAGCTTAAACGATAGCCAAACTTTTGGTTGTTTACACAAACGTAAATCAAAAGCAACATTCCTAACAGGTTACTTGGGGTATTATAATCACAGGCACTTGTCTCAGAATAAAAGTTTCTATATGCCATCATATTAATGTATACATAAGAAAACAATTTCTGAGACAAGTGCTTGATATCATAATAATAAAATCAGTAGACTAAGTATGAGTCTGTTAATGTATTCTTTATAATCTCTAGAAAATGTGATTTATAAATTGGTGATAACTACTGGACAATGGTTTTTATATGTAGATTTCAATATATCATTCTGATATTTTTACGATAGTAATGGCGACTTGATTATCCTATGTAAATGTACTGTTGGTGAAGTAGGAAACGCTTACCCTCGGGAGGCCTGGTTTCAAGCAAGTTATTCCTGCTTCTATTTTATGATTTGTTTCGAAGATATAATTCGTCTATATCTGTATCTTAATGTAGTCGTTATTCTGTGTATTTTTTTATGTGTATGCTCGTTTATAAAATATATAACTAGCCATTTTGAAGCTTTGTTATGAAGTGGGAATAGGTTGTAAATATGAAATTTTAGCAATTGTTTGTCAAATTTAAAAGGATTTGTTGATAGATCGGATCGAGACTCGAAAGCGTCCTTTGATCAATGACTACTCAGTGTTCAATATAACCGGAAAATCAAGTCAATCGGGAAATTACAGAATTTCACAGACAGTAATTCTTTATTAATAATTAATAAAACTATATAGACAACATCGATTGAAACTACATTAGTCTCTTTTAGAGGTAAATTATTTTGTATTACGGATTTAGACTATTAAATATATGGCCAAAAATAGAATAATTATTTTTCAATTCTAATAATGTAGAGGGTCATGTTCATACTTTTCTGTTCGTCTGAATGAAAGGGTCAATTACGATGAATACCATTACTTCAATCAAATATCACTATCATTATCTGCTGAAATAGCCAAAGAACGAAGATGAAAAACATTAAGAATAAAAATATACGGTTTATAACGGATCGTCAAATGTAACAACCATTGCCATTGTTACTTAAAAACAACAGTAAGCTATTAATCCTATAAAATGATTTAATTATGGCTGCAAGCTTGTCTTTTTGGGGAAATCAAAGGTCTTTATTTCCAGAGCTGGACTATGGAGAGTACGAGTGGAATACATGTAGCTCACAAGTAGTTTTATCTTTATCATATTCATACAAGTGTGGGTTCTTACCGAGAATTCATATTCCTTTTCATTTAACTACTTATTTAAGTTTTTCTTTTCTAGCGTTGTCAGTTCATTTTTGATCTATGAGGTTGAATATCCCTCTGGTATTGTTCACCCCATTTTTTAATCATAGTTATATATTCAATATGTCACACATGGTTTAATGACAGCCAACTGTATCTTATTTAATATATTTACCCCTTAAACGAATTAATGACATTGTTTTACCATTGACAACTTATATAAATCCTCACTGACCTATTTGGTTGCAATAATTAAGGAGGGAAGCATATTCTCCTTTGGTTTATCATGGTATTATTGATATTTTTACCCTGTAGAAGAATTGATGACATTGTGTTTTTCATTGACAACTTATATAAATCCTCACTGACCTATTTGGTTGTAATAATTAAGGAGGGAAACATATGTTCCTTTGGATTATCATGGTATTATTGATATTTTTACCCTGTAGAAGAATTGATGACATTGTTTTACCATTGACACACTTATATCAATCCTCCCTGACCTAGTTGGCACAATAATAAAGGAGTGCCACATATGTTCCTTTGGTTTATCATGGTATTGTTGACATTTTTAAAATCTGTAAACCCTGTAGAAGAATTGATGACATTGTTTAAATATTGACATAGTCATATCAATTCTCACTGACCTAGTTGGTTGCCATAACGAAAGAGGAAACATATTCTCCTCGGGATAGTATTGCTTACACAATTTTGAAGTTTTGAAATACTTCTGTCTTTTCTTCATCAGGAATAGATTACCTTAGCAGTATTTGGCAAAACTTTTAGAAATTTTAGTTCTCATTCCTCTTCAACTTCGTACTTTCTGTGGCCTTTTACTTATACTTTTTGTATTCGAGCGTCACTGAAGACTCTTTTGTAGACAGACGAAACGGCATCTGGCACAAATGTTTTTTTAATCCAGTTATCTATGATGAGTTTATCTACATTTACTATGTGTACTCTTTAGAAAAACTAATGACATTTTTTACCATTGCATTTTATATAAATCCTCACTAACCTAGTTGGTTGCAATAATAAAGGAGGAAGGCATGTTCTCCTTTAGGTGAACATGGTATTGTTGACATTTAATCTATTTACTTTGTTAGAGAATTGATGACATTGTTTTACCATTGACAAAGTTATATAAGCCTCCCTGACCTACTACGTTGCAATAATAAAGGAGTATTAAATATCTCCTTGGGTTGAACATGTAATTGTTGACATTTGATACAAATGCCAGATGATCGATAGCAGCCATACTATATTCATTAGGCAAGTGGGTTTTATGGATGTTCAAACACGAAGTAAATACATTGTCCTATATATTGTCGAGAAAGTGATAGACCTAATTGTTTTTGAATGAAAAACTAGTCCACCACATTACTTTATTACAAGCTACCACATTACTTTATTACATGCTACCACATCCCATACGTGCCCCGCTAAAGGTTCGTTATTTGTTCTAAATTTCCGAAAGTAGTCAAATAAAATTGAGAATGGAAAAAGGGAATGTGTCAAAGAGACAATTACCCTATCACAGAGTATAAAACAACCGAAGGCCACCAAAAGTGTCCAATACAGCGAGAAATCCAGCATCCGAAGGCAGGCTTCAAATGTCATCTCAACACAAATGTGTACTAATTCAGTGATAATGGAGGCCATAATAAACTACAAAACATATAAACGAACTAAAATTAAAAATCATACGAGAATAAACAAAGGCCATGGCAAACTGCATTTGTTGTCACTTTTAAGTTTTTTTTCTCCAAAAACTGTACAATAACGTTTTAAAGGTTATCAGTTCAAACACTGTTATAAGTTCTGTGAACATTGTTTTTATTGGTACTAAGATAAAATCTGTCGTTTATTTTGTTTTCCCCTTTCATTTTAATAAAAGGACATTAATCATCATATTGTCTATAACATAGTATGGGTCATTTTGTAATTGTGTTACTGTCTCATTGACATATACCCAACATTTCCTTTTCTTTGTAAAATAATACAAGTTATATACAGTTTTGTTGTAAGATTTCGAAATGTCATTTCTTAAACTTCTTAAATTGGAATGTGACGCATACTAAGTGTTGAAATGAAATCGTTACAGCGAAATAATGTAATTTTTTTAACTGTAAAAGTTAAGCAGGGAAAAATTTAGAACTTAAGAATGCCGGATTAGGCTTTAGAAATATTCCATCGTGTCACAAACATTTAAAGGGCAAATGTTATTTTACTCAAATCAATCACGACGATTGTAAATTCTATCTAATTTACATATTTGATTAATTAGCTGTTCATTCTTTAGCTCTGATTTCTCATTATTTTATTTTCAACATCATGTGGTGAACAAACCTGCACAGATAGTTTTCATTAAAAAATTCTTGCATGGAAATCTTGTCAAGAATGTAATTCTTGAAATCACCAAGTTGAACTTAAATCTAGAACAAATATGGTAGGGATTTGTGTAGAGAAACATCAAAATACATATTAGAAGTATGTTCTTTGTGTGAAACTTTTAATCTTAATGTAGAGACCGATACGATAACTTAATACAATAAATTGCAGCTTCGTTAGATAAATACTGTGTAAATTGCCTTCAGTACAAAACATCCACATGCTGTATTAAAATTCGAAAGGCCTGTAGAAGATAATTTTCAAGCAGATTGCATTGTAATGCAAATATAACAAAGTACCTTGTCAATTAGTAAACTTTAAAAATCTATAAGGACATTAATCCATTGTAAAACTTCAATCAGACGTTGATAGTTATATGTGGGTTGATCAAAAATGCATTAGCTCTCTAAGGTTAATTGTGACAAATCACAAACATGTTCGGATGTTATTCATCAAACTAGTCATCTAAAATGATGCTTTTGTAGAAAAACAACACGTTAAAATCTGTTTCAGATTTGGGTTTCGTTAATTTTGATATAGCTCTGATTCCTCTTGCAAATCCTGGTTCATTTATATCAACTTCAATCGACTCCTGGCTTATCTGTTAATAGTATTCAGCATTGCATCTTGTGAACTTTACTAAACAAATTACATATTGGAATCCATTGCAAATCAGATAGTTGCTATTACGACAACTATTCAGATACTATCTGTTGAAGATTTAAACGGGTTTTTTTTCAGGGGAATGTTATGAGGCTTCTTTTAAATATGTTATGGTCTAAAGTCTAAAACGATATAAATTATGATAAGTAAGATACATCAGGTATTCCATTTGGTATATATGAGTTATGATAGTTATCAAAGGTACCAGGATTATCATTTAGTACGCCAGACGCGCGTTTCATCTTTATAAGACTCATCAGTGACGTCCATATCAGAATATTTTTAAAGCCAAACAAGTACAAAGTTGAAGAGCATTGAGGATCCAAAATTCAAAAGTTGTACCAAATACGGCTAAGGTAATCTATGTCTGGGAGAATGAAATCCTTTTTTTTCTCGAAAATTCAAAGTTTTGTAAACAGGAATTTATATAATTAATAGTACACATGACAAATGAATCTTAAGATAAGCAATGTATTTAGAGTAACGAAAAATACATCTCATACATCATAAATGTTTTAAAAGAAGTACATTCAAACAGGTTATGGCCGCAATCTGTAAAATCAGTTAATAATACGTAAAGGCTTATATACTCTTTTAATTGCGGCCATATTTATGCATACAGATTCTACCACAGTGACTGCATCGAGTGTGAAACGATATTTCTCCAATCGGGACAATTAAATATCTTAATTTTAAAGGCATGGCTTCATGATCTTTTTTTTTAAATAATGAATTATTGCCTCGCATGAGAAACGATGGAATCAGTGTATCTACTATTGTTTTTAGGTAAATTGTTGCCAACTTTTATCTCTTAATCTGAATGAGCAATGAAGACACGTGGTCTTTCTATATGACGTCATTATAAATGGTCGCGTAAAAGCGTTATAATTTCTTTAGTTCATTATTAAATATAGTAATAATCAGCAAACATAAAGTCTGATTTTACGCTTTGATATGTATCAGATATTTTTTAAACTATACACATATGTGGGAAGAACCAAGAATAAAGTGAAATGCCTTCAAAGGGAGCGAAAATAACTTCCACTTTAAAGCCATGTATAAAAGAGCTTAGATAGTGAAAATGTTGCTCGCTTGGTATGGCATAATCATAAACTAGTCATGAAGATAATGGCATTTTGTCTTTATTTGCAATATAAATCCATTAATTCAGACATTCTACGTGATGCGACCAGGAAGCAAGATTCTTCGGTAGAAATCATCGCTCTTTTGATCCCAATATTCCCTACAGGGAACATTTTTACATTTTATCATCAAATGATTTCGTGTAGTAGTAGATAATCTGTTATGATTGTACTGTACTTTTAGTAATTTTACTTTAACAATGAATCGAAAGTTAAAAGATAATCGATAATGAAACGATCTAAATGAAAAAAAATCTGTTTGTTCACCTAGTTCTGATATCACTCTTGTTTCAACAATCATCGGTTTTTTTTAAACAATATTTCAGAAAACAACAGTTCAAACATGCTGTTAGACTTGCTTGAATGTCGTATTTGCAGCGTAGTATATAGAATTATACAAACGCAACTTCTAAAATAAAAATAAAACATCTCTATTTTGTAGACCTGTATCAGGTCAGTCGGATTACATAACTTATATAAGGAGAATATATACACTATACAATTTTTTTAGTTGAATACCACTTGTTTCCCTATTTCTGAGGTATCGATCCATTATTAGTTTGATGTTTTTTTTAGAAGTTGAAGTTAAATGGCCGTTAGTATCGATGAATGATAGTTAGGATGGATAATTTTTTCAAAAAAGGCTCTCGCGTAATTTTAACAATAAAGTACTGTTGATCATTGTTGGATTTTCATGTTAAATCATTATCTTAATGAATAGTTGGTTTTGCGTGTCATTTTTCTAACGGTAGAGACAAATGTCATATATACAAAATAACCAACTGAGCGAGGTTCAGTGTAAGGAAATTAAAGCGATTCGTTGGTTTTAAGGCATATTTGGGTAATCGTCGCAAATACATGTCTTTTAAAACTAAAATAACCCGTATACTGTATAGTAAGTATCATTTTGAATGTCGAGCTTGAGAAAATGTTAAGCAATTCAAATGAAAAAAATAAACGAACTGCTGTGTCTTCACAAATTATTTAAAACCAATTACGACGGAAAGAACCTAACGATATCCACTTGACAGCCTGATATCTGTGGTATGTTTTTTTCTAACATTGTTTATTCAAATTCTGATCCGATTAAATTTAATTGTGTTCAAACAGTATAAATCTATTCCTAGTTAATGGATCGATGATAGCACACTAGGCCTCATACGACAATCAATTGAACATCGTAATACTTTTTTGTCTATTTTATTTTTCATATCATTATTGTCGAGATAAAACAAATACAATGTGATCAAGGTGGGCGACTCGAGACACACTACAATTAAACTGTTATAGAATAGAAATGTACAGTTATAAAATCAATCTTTAAAGCAGAACGTACATGAGTATTTGATATCTTGAAACTGACGGCATTGTTAAGTAAAGCGAAAGGAAATAAGAAAAAGTCATTGTAAAAAGTAAAATCACAAAATCACTAAACTCCGGGGAAAATTTAAAACGAAAAGGCCCTTATCCAATTTCAAAATCTAAGGCTCATACAAATCAACGAAATGGATAACAACTGTCAAATCCCTGACTGTGTAAACATTTGTTTATGTAGATTGAACCTAGTTTTATAGCTAGCTAAACCTCTCATCTGTATCACAGTCGCATCGAATTCCCAAAAATATGATATAACAACTGAAATCAACAAATTCAGAGATAAACTGTATAGTCAAATGTCGAAACACCATGTTTGATTTATTTAATACGCGTAAACAATTTCTCATGTAAACTGTAGGGATGTGAAAACATTTTAGAAACATCAGAATACAAGTGTGTAACTGTCACTTTTTCATGCAAAACAAGTCATTCTCCTTAAACTTTATATGTCAAACGATGTTACATAATCTCTCTCTTGAATTGATTTATTATAAATTGAAATTGATGCATATTGCCTTGATCATATATGGCCTTTTAATATAACACATAAATGGCGCAATATCATGATTACGTTCAATCTTAGTAGACAGAAGTGAATCATAATGGAAAGTAATGTAAGATAAGAAGTAATATATATGAGACTCGCCTGTCTGGTGACATTACTTTTGTAACCGTAATTAAGGAATTTTAGAACGTCGAGCGCCCATAAAAAAAATTTAATCAATTATCGCTGCTCACTTAATATGTTAATGTGATAATGCAAGCTGTACAAGGTGTTCTACTAAACACGTAGTCCTTGGGTGGTGTTCTCGAAAGTATCCTAAGATTCGTCCTAAGTAATAGATAAGACCAATTTTCGGACGGACTTAAGATCAACTTAGGACACTCTTAAGTTGTGTCTCGAAGCTATCTCAGACGAATCTTATGTTAGGACGTCCTAAACATATCCTAAGTCGAAATTTTAAATCTTCAAAGATATTTGTTGATAAAACATTTATTAATGACGAAAATATTTAATAAAATTGTTTACGAATTTTATAATAACATGTGCAGAATAAATTGCATAATTACCAATGTGATTATGTAAAAAAAAGATTGTTATTTAAACTGGAAAACAATTTGTTTTGAAAAGAGAATTAAATTTTTAGTATAATCGTATCGTGAAACACAAAGTTCAAAGTTTAAAATCATGCACCTTTTCTTTATGTGCGAGTTAATAACCGATGGTGCGTTTCATTTCATGTTCATTTTCACGTAAAATAATGAGCAAAAAGCGAAATCCAAACTTTATTACACTAGGATGAAGATAGGATGCTCTTTAGACACCTTATTGGGTGTCTTAAAGTTATGACGAAAAATAAGATATATCATAGGTTAAGAAAGCTTCGAGAACACGACTTAGGACAAAGACTTGTCATAAGATAGACTTAGGACACGTCCTAATCCTAAGATAGCTTCGAGAACACCACCCCTGTTCTATAAGTTTTTTTTTATTATCTGTATGTATGCCAATAAGCCAATAACATTGTAGATATTATGCAAAGTATAATTATATAGTTAGTATGCGTACAATATACTCAATATGGTTGTTTTCCGTACAGTATCTCGTCTTATTCGGTTTTAATGATTGCATTATCCCATGTGTGCTACTGAAATTAAACCAAGTCACGTAATATATGTTTAAATATGCGAACATCTTAGCAAAATACAATACATCACAACCATTTCCATAGCATTTCTGAACAATCAACCATCATCTAAACAATTGTGGTTGTGTTTCTCTATAAAAGTACGTCTTGGTCACCCTTTCAATAATGGTACTGAAAAACACTTAAACACGATTTAGTATTTTTAATTTCAATTTTTACTTTGGAGGCTCTAACGGTCAAATTTCACAGCGTTTCTGTATACAAAGAATTATATATTACACAATGTATATGTCTATTTGTGTAAACAAGACATAAAGTTGAGAATGGAAATGGGGGATGTGTCAAAGAGACAACAACCCGACCAAATAAAAAAAAACAACAGCAGAAGGTCACCAACAGGTGAACGAGAAATTCCCGCACCCGGAGTCGTCCTTCAGCTGGCCCCTAAACAGATATATAATATTTCATAGATAATGAACGCCATATTAATTTCCAAATTGTACATAAGAAACTAAAATTAAAATAATACAAGACTAACAAAGGCCAGAGGCTCCTGACTTGGGACAGGCGCAAAAATGCGGCGGGGTCAAACATGTTTGTGAGATCTCAACCCTCCCCCTATACCTCTAACCAATGTAGAAAAGTAAACACATAACAATACGCACATTAAAATTCAGTTCAAGAGAAGTCCGAGTCTGACGTTAGAAGATGTAACCAAAGGAAATAAACAAAATGACAATAATACATAAATAACAACAGACTTCTAGCAGCTAACTGACATGCTAGCTCCAGACTTCAATTAAACTGACTGAAAGATTATGATTTCATCATATGAACATCAGGCGTAATCCTTCCCGTTAGGAGTTTAGTATCATACCATCATAACATATATGAGATGAACATAACCCGTGTCATGCCAACAACTGTTTTTATAATAAATGTGTTGAGTTCCGACGCAAAGACCTTATCAGTGACTCAATATTAACGCCAACATATGCAATCTTTAATGACTTGACAACAGTATCGTAATTTTATCCCTTCTTAATAAGTCTATTCAAAGGTTTTGTAAGTTTCTGAGGTGAATACTGACACCTTTATGCTTTATAAAGAATATTTCCATAAAAAATTGGATGTGAAATACCTGAACGTATAAGAAGTCTGCATGTTGATCTATATTTACGAATGATGTCTTTATACCGATGATAAAATTTAGTAAATATTTTGACTAGTTTGTGATATCGAAAACCCTGGTGTAATAATTTTTCAGTAAAACATAAATTTCTCTCGTTTAAATCTAAAACATTGTTACATACACGAGCGAATCGTACAAGTTGAGATATATAAACACCGTAAGATGGTGACAAGGGAACGTCACCATCTAAAAAAGGATGAATAACGATAGGAAATGAAAAATCATCCCTTTTATCATAAATTTTAGTATTCAGCTTTCCGTTAGTGATATAGATATCAAGATCGAGGAAATGGCAGTGGTCCTGACATCCAGCTAAGAAATGGTATCTTTTAAAAAAAAAAATAGCCACGTCCGGACGGAAGGGTAACGTTTAGTCCTATTGTCTGTGTTGGAAAGGTACCATACTGTTTTAAGCTTAAGGTTCTTAACAAATATTTGACGGGTCCGTTGGTGACTATTTGCATTAACGAAGAATAAATAAGTATTGCTTTATACTCATCTATAGACTTACGGATAAGTTTGCCTGATATACCGTAGAATTCTCTAAAGAGTTTCATTAACACAGTATTGCTCCCGGTATTGACACGTTTTCTGTCATTACAACATGTTATAGAAAAATGTATTTATCTACTGTTATCCTCACTTGTCAAACGGACTCGATAAAAAAGAAATGTTCAATTAATCTAAAAATAGTATGAGACAAGATTGTTCAGTCCACACGACAAGAGATTGATCGTCTTCAGTTAATTGCAACTGAAATAATTAGGTTAATGAACGGTTAAATTAGTTCTATCAATGAATGTGTCAGAAAGAAAAGAATATGTTTCATATGTTAATTTTTATTCTTTTAACATAATACATTGAGCTTGGTTTATTTTTAGCTTTTTGTTACATTGGATTATTATTTCATTCGCGTAGACCCTAAGGAACTTTAATTAATTGACAATCATATTAAAAATATATGAAAGATGTTCAATTTGTTTTAAATTATTCGGCATTCATAGTTCGTAACTTGATTATAGAAAAATTGTGCCAATCTTCTCCCCTGTGTATTGAATGGTTAATATCCTCAATTTAATATATCTTATAATCAAATTGTAAACTTGGTATCTAAGATTAAAAATAATATTCACAAAAAAAGGCGCAAAGAAAAAGAAGATTAGAATAGAAGTTTAAACTTCAATGATTGCTTTTATCGCTATTTTACGAAATTTTGTTTTGATTTCACTGACTGATAATTTCCTTTTTAAGCGTAGTCGAGTGATATGAAAATAATCGCTAGAAACTAAGGGAGACTTGCCTTTGCTAACGAACTTGACATGAAATTGACAACGTCGTCATAGGTAAAATAGCGATAAGCAGATTATCATTGGTCATCTCTAAATCAAATTCGTTCAGATGATCAACGATAATCTATAATTATCTCATATACCGCCAATTTGAGGAAATTAGTTAAAGAAAAAATCAAACTTTCATTTTAATCAGACCGTTATGCAAAATTGCCGAGAGGAATTTATATCTTTGTAAAAATTTTCTTTTAGTTTTGTTTTCCGTGTCTTTCGTTTGTTGTAAAAATGTAAAAATTATTATGCCCTTGTTACATTTTGGTCAGATGTGAATTGATTACTGAGCATGCACAATGCGCAATGAATTTTCGGATCGGGAAGACCTACATTTTGGGCTTAAATTGTTGTTTGCAAGGTTGCTTTCTGACTGTTTGACCAATATATATAACTTTATATGTCCTTCTACTTATATGCAAATAAAAAAGTTAGAAGTGTGTAAAGCATCTACTAGTAGTTTACATGAAAATGGGTTAATTTGAAAGTTATATTAGATTTGTTTGGTTGTTTTTTTCATTTTTGCCTTTGTATTGTTGTATGTTATTAACGGAGGTAATGAAACACAACATAAGAACGTCGTTTGTATTGCTTTGTCATATCTTTAATCTAGTTTGCCCTTCAAAATTGAACAAAAAGTCATCGATAGTGTAAGTTTGAAAACAGGAGTTTGCTAGTAAGTCAAGATGGTAAGTGTAATTGATCTATGTACTTATGAACATAAGGAATTCATAAATGTGTAAATAACTGAGATATTGTTTTTCTGATAATTTCAGGAAAAGTTTGACTTAGGAGAAATAATGATCTCATTATGTTACTTGCCAACTGCAGGAAGACTTACACTGACCATTATCAAGGCCAGAAACCTAAAGGCAATGGACATTACTGGTTCTTCAGGTAATTTGAATTATCGTAGCAAACTATATTTTTAATGACTAGTTCATAGAGCTAGATTATATAGAAGTGTTGCTATAATCGTTATCAGTTTCTACTGTTCTAAAAGATTACATTCTTCATGACAAAAATGCCGGTAAGCGGTCATTGGTGTTTTATTTCAAGATACAGTTAGTGATTAGACATAAAAAAAAAAAATAATAATAATAGAACACTCATTTAAATTATTTTGAAATATCTTTCTACATAAATGGAACGTGACGTGTGAATGAACATGTACATACTTAATTGCATATAATAGTAGAGATATCACGAGAATGCAAAAATAGTAAAAGTATTCAGGACTTCCAAAATATGCTAGTTTTCATTGATTACTGATCAGGTAAAAGTTATCTTGAATCTTTAGTGTAGAAAAGTCAAATTTGATGTCACAATGATGTCGAAATTGACATATTTGACAAGGCATTGCCAATAACGCATCGTACTTGGTTAAAAAAAGATGTGAACAAAGGCTCTACTCAAAGTGATCTTTTATGCACATTTGAACATACAAACGGTCATATAGATCCTACATGCAATATTGAATGGTAATCACACAACACTGTCTATCAAATGTTGTGACTTTTTGTTTAAGATTGGCGATGAAAATCCAGAAGGGCGATTCGGACGGACAAAAACTATCTAGTATTTATTGTATTTTACACCTTTATTGAATACTGCTGTATGTCATTGCTATATTTCGTTAAGGATATAGCCTTCGCTCATACTAAGTGTTTCTGACAAGATCATGAAATGATGGTATTTTGACAGTTTTTTTATTCAAGAAGATTGAAAGTAGCATCCTTCAAACCAGAATAAAGATAAAAATACCCGAAAACATTTCGCCTTCTTTTATATGTGAGACCACAAAATCAATATAACACGTGAAGAATTTGATTTCGTATATCTATAATACTTTTGTATTGTTAAATTTAACTGGTCAAAAAAGGAGCAATTACTACAAGTATATAGACTCAAAATAAAAATTACTCAACTTTTTACAGACCCATATGCCAAAGTTTCACTGATGTGTGAAGGAAAAAGAATTAAGAAGAGGAAGACTTCTGTTAAAAAGTGTACGTTGAGTCCTGTTTATAATGAAGCTATGGTGTTCGATGTTCCAAGAGAAAACGTTGATGACATTCATATGGTGATCAAGGTCATTGATTATGACAGGTATGTCGGTAGGAGTAAAACTATACATGAATAACTATGGCTTTTTATGAAAATCTGTATGAGCATCTTTAGAACTGATTTTGTCTGTATAACACAATTTTAAACTCTTCTTCAAATGTTTTTTTGACAAAATTAAGAAAGTTGTATAGTTTATACATTTGGATAGTTTCTCATCAACAGGTCTTACCATTTATCATGATATCATAAGAAAATGCATGTATCAAGTCAAGAATATGACAGTTGTTATCTATTCGTTTGATGTGTTTGAGATTTTGATTAGAGATTTTCCGCTTTGACTTTTTTTGCAGAGTTCGTTTTTTTTATAATTTTACTTTTTATTTGTTTGATTCAATCTCAACATGGTCAGCACTTTACATGCAATTTAGCGGTATTGTTTTGTAAACAATTTATTTGTACGTGCCACATTGTGTTACGTACATAATACTAATTGATGTATGTTTTCCTCATTCTTTGATTCGTGTACTATTATCAAACATTTATATATCAAAATGAAAAAAAATGAAACATATGCCTTAATGACCATCATAATAATTGGAGCCTTAGACACTAATTTATAGTATAGATGCGGGAATATGACAATATGTTGTTTTAGCATTCTGTGCAATATTCTTGAATATCTATTTCTAAAATAAAATTAAAAACATAACAAATTCCAAGGAAAATCAAAAACATAAATTTTCAAAATCAAAAACTCAAACTCAGTAAACAAAAGAAACAAAACGCTGTCGTATTCCAGACTTGCTGCAGTGATTACCTGATGTAAAAAATGTCGGATGAATTGGAAATATGTAGACGCGGTATTATTGCAAATGAGTTACAGGCAATCATCTTGTCATTAAGGAATTCCTGCATAATGCAATGAAATAATCAATTGTTTATCGGTGTAGAAGAGGGACGAAAGATACCAAAGGGACAGTCAAACTCATAAATGAAAAACAAACTGACAACGCCATGGCTAAAAATGAAAAAGACAAACAGGAAAACAATAGTACACATGACACAACATAGAAAACTAAAGAATAAACGACACGAACACCACCAAAAACTAGGAGTGATCTCAGGTGCTCCGGAAGGTTAAGCAGATCCTTCTCCACATGTGGCACCCGTCGTGGTTCTTATGTGATTACAAATCCGGTAAATAGTCTAATTCGGTAGGTCACATTCATGAAAGGGAAGGGGATTGTATTTAAGACGTACAGAACATATCCGATATCATTTGTGAAACGGTTATTCCATAACGGTCAACCAACTCGTGATGGCGTCCGTAAAATTTACGACTGGAGGATTTCAACTTCACCATTTCGAACTCTTGGTTTAATAGCTTCCTTGTAAGCAGCAGCCCTCTATCAAGAAAATCATGATAGGAAAGGCAAGCACAGGAATATCGTATCAATTGGGAGATATATACCCCGTATGCAGGTGCTGCTTGAAACTTGCTACTTTGAAAAGTAACGTTTTCAATTGGAAAGCTGAAATCATCTCGTTTGTCGTAAAGTTTTGTCTTCAACCGACGCTCATTGTCAATTTCTAGATGTAAGTCAAGATATGAAGCCGACTTAACAATATTTGTAGTATCCTTTATCTCCAATTCGATGGGATAGATGTGTTTCACATAATCACCAAATTTTGAATTGTTTAGGGAAAGAACGGCATCTATATAGCGGAAAGTAGAGTTAAAGGATATTGCTAACTTCTTATCTTTCTTCCTAAGAAGTTCCTGTATGAAGTCAGCCTCATAATAATAAAGAAACAAGTCGGCAAGTAGAGGGGCACAGTTTATTTCCGTTGGGATGCAGTATGTTCTACCTTTTTGTTCACTATTACAAAAATATGCCGTAAAGTATCCCAATGCGATGAAGTTATTGCGTATGCTAACATTTTACAATTCAATTATAAAATAAATATTTTCTTAGCTAAGAACATTTTAACAAATTCATAATGTTGCCAATGTCACCACACACCCATTGTTTCCTTTTCCTTTTTTAGCTCACCTGGCCTTAAAGGCCATGTGAGCTTTTCTCATCACTTGGCGTCCGTCGTCGTCGACGTCGTCGTCGTCGTCGTCGTCTGTCGTCGTTAAAAAATTTTCAAACATCTTCTTCTCTGAAACGACTGAATGGATTTGAATGAAACTTAGCATGATTGTTCCTTAGTATATCCTGCACAAAATGTGCGCTTCGATTTTTGATCCGTCAAAAAACATGGCCGCCGTTACTAAAAATAGAACATAGGGGTCAAATGCAGTTTTTGGCTTATATCTCAAAAACAAAAGCATTTAGATCAAATCTGACATGGAGTAAAAATGTTCATTAGGTCAATATCTATCAGTCCTGAAATTTTCAGATGAATCAAACAAACCATTGTTGGGTTGCTGCCACTTAATTGGTAATTTTAAGGAAATTTTGCAGTTTTTGGTCATTATCTTGAATATTATTATAGATAAAGATAAACTGTAAACAGCAAAAATGATCAGCAAAGTAAGATCTACAAATAAGTTAATATAACCAAAATTGTCAATTGACCCCTTAAGGGGTTATTGTCCTTTAATGACAATTTTTCACAATTTGTTCATCATATTTGCTAACTTTAAAAAATCTTCTCCTCTGAAACTACTGAACGGATTTGGTTAAAACTTAGCATGATTGTTCCTTAGATTATCCTGCACAAAGTGTGTGCTTTGATTTTTGATCCGTAAAAAAACATGGCCGCCGTTACTTAGAATAGAACATAGGGGTCAAATGCAGTTTTTGGCTTATATCTCAAAAACAAAAGCATTTAGAGCAAATCTGACTGGAGTAAAAATGTTCATTAGGTCAATATCTATCAGTCCTGAAATTTTCAGATGAATCAAACAACCAATTGTTGGGTTACTGCCACTTAATTGGTAATTTTAAGGAAATTTTGCAGTTTTTGTTCATTATCTTGAATATTATTATAGATAAAGATAAACTGTAAACAGCAAAAATGATCAGCAAAGTTAGATCTACAAATAAGTTAAAATGACCAAAATTGTCAATTGACCCCTTAAGGGGTTATTGTCCTTTAATGACAATTTTTCACAATTTGTTCATCATATTTGCTAACTTTAAAAAATCTTCTCCTCTAAAACTACTCAACTAAATTCAACCAAACGTCAACTGAATGATCAGTAGGGTGTATAAAATAAAGTTTGTGCTTTATTTTTTATTTCGTCAAAAAACATGGCCGTCATGGCTAAAAATAGATCACAGGGTAAAATGCAGTTTTTGGCTTATATCTCAAAAACTCCAGCATTTAGAGCAAATAAGACAAGATGTTAAAGTATTTATTAGCTCAAGGTCTACCTGTCCTGTAATTTTCAGCCGAATTGGGTAACTGGTTTAACAGGTATAATGCCCCTGAATTGATGATTTTAAAGAAATTTTGCAGTTTTTGGTTATTATCTTGAATACTATTATAGATACAGATAAACTGTTAATAGCAAAAATGTTAAGCAAAGTAAGATCTACAAATAAGTCAATTTGACCAAAATTGTCAATTGACCCCTTAAGGAGTTATTGCCCTTTAAAGACTTTTTTTTCACAATTTGTTCATCATGTTGACTTACTTTAAAAAATCTTCTCCTTTGAAACTGCTGTATCAATTTCAGCCAAACTTAGGCTAAATGAGTTTCAGAGTATCTAGTATAAATTTTATATTTCATTTCCTTGTATGTCAAGAAACATAGCTCCTATGGCTAAAATAGAAAATAGGAAAAAATGATTTTTTTTTTGCTTTTGAAGAAAATAGGACGATTCAAAGAACATTTAAATAAATTGAAAAGCCAAAATAATCATTGATAAGAGATTTAACCAAAAAATTAAGGTGAGCGATTCAGGCTCTTGAGAGCCTCTTGTTTCTTTAAAAAAAATCTAGAATTAGGTATACGGAATACTTTCTTAGAAACCATATACTGTGGATTCATTTATTTTCATGGGTACCAATTTTCGTGGTTTGAGGAAAATTTGCATATTCGTGGATATCTAATTTCATGGTTTTTGCAAGGTCTACACTCATTCCTTTACAAACTTTGTATTTCGTTGAACATTGGAATTCGTGGTTCTCCTGTACCCACGAAATCCACGAAAATTGGTATCCAACGAATATTAATAAATCCACAGTAGGTGTAATACCACCATTGATTTTCCCCTATTAGTCTTTGTTAAATTTGTACTTTTCAAAAAATTGTGCAGAATTTGTCTTTGTTTCAAATAAAGAGCATGAGTAAAGTTGTATCCTGTCCAGATCTATAGAAAACATTTCATATAACATTTCATTGCATATAAGAAAATAACCATCATTGGAAGTTAACCAATCAAATTTCTCCCCTTATTCTCTCTGTGCACAAGGTTTAGTCACCATGTAACCTCAAGATTATAAAATTCTTATAGAAATCACAAATAAAAAATAATGGTGTTTTGAAATACCCAAGATATATGTTTATGACACAGAAATAGTTTTACTGCAATAAAATGTAAGATTAATTACCTACAACGGTCAAATTCAAGGGAATATTTTTTTCGACCTACTTTCGTATACAACCGGATGTGACATACCATGATTTGTTGGTATTACACCTAAAAGTTCACTTATTGGTTTCTATTTGGGTCTCTACTACATAATTTTATGTTTTCTGCGTGAAGTTTTGTTATATGTTTCAAGTTATTATATTTTAGAATTGGCTGTAATGAGGTAATGGGATGTACTGCCCTTGGACCTATGTTTGTTGGAATAGCAAGAGATCATTGGTTCGAAATGCTAGAAAATCCAAGGAAACCAGTTGCTCAATGGTACCCACTTCAGGAGCACGTGCCAATGTGTGCGACCAGTAGCATACCTGTTAGCAAATGTAAAACGTGTCATTCTAGACAAACTACGATAGATTCGAGTGATGGCAGCACTTTATGAAGTTTGGTGTTATTGTTATTCTCTACGTGTGCTTACTATGTTAAAACTGTTATTTTATAATCCATGTTCATATCATAAATTTTTGTATTTATACTTAAGCAATTTTGTAACCTACAATTTATGTGCATCTCTCTCGATAATCATATGCATGCAAAATCCCTGTTTTTGTCGTATGTATATGAATGAAATATTCATGAAAACATTGAATTAAAAATAGTGTATTGTGCAAAAACAATTAAACCATTTCAGTTGACCTATATTTTAGTTGACCTGAGCCATGTGAGATATTGCCTTCAGTGGCGTGTTTTGTAAACTTTAACAAAAATCTTTTAAATGCACCTACTACGCTATGTCAACCAAACATATGGTAAATGGTCCTTATCGTATCTCATATAACGTTTAATTTCGAGGCGTAAAACAAACATGGCAAGACTGGTTAGAACAAAATACAGGATAAAAGGCAGTTAATCTTTTGACCATGAAAGATAAAGACAATTTTGACTATGGCAAAAATGCATAAAATGTCAAGATCTTTAGAAATATATGATCGACAAAAATGTCAATATGACCAAATACTTCGGATGGTTGCTTCAAAATATGTGCAAATTAAATAGGCTTTAAACCGCAGAATTTAAAGTATTTTCAGACAAGAAATACTGATCATTATACTTTTTGTTATGCAGATATAAAAAAGACAGTAATAAGTAGCTCTACAGTTGACACATTGAGCTGGAGTATTTGCTTTAAATTTCTCAATTTTTATATCATTTATAAGTTGCAATTAACAAATACTATTTTCGTTTTTACAAACGACTGGTTTATATGCTGCTTAATTGGGTTAATGTTGGAATATTGGTGATTCAAAAAAAATAATCAAAAGCCATTGTGAAAATTTCTGCATTTTTTTCACTGCAGTTCTTGCTGACTCCTTATAATAGCATTTTATGCGACTGTCAAACAAGCGAGGGATTTAGCTAGATATAAAACCGAGTTTAATCCATATTTTCTACATACAAAATGCATGTACCAAGTCAGGAGTGGGACAGTTGTTGTCCTTTCAGTTGATGTGCGTGAGCTTTTGATTATAGGGACTTTCCTTTTTGAACTTTCCTCAGAGTTCAGTATTTTTGTGATTTTACTTTTCACTAACTATAATATTACGTCAAGTTTATATTGACTTGATGTATTGTTAATCATGAGTCTTCATTTAGCAAGATTCGTATAACATTTAATAGTGCGAAAGGGCAACCATTCTACTTACGCTACCTTTTGAATCTAAGATCTGATGTTTTTTTATTGATCCATTATTTCTGATATAAATTGCAAAATTCGAGTAATATTAGTTACACAGTGTGTAATTGTCCTAATACGAGAATTTATCGGGTCAATAAAATTCATATCGGGTGAGGCGAATTATTGCATATTATTATATTTAAATTCAATATAATGACAACATCAACCAAATATATTTTAGATATTTAATCTAAAACTGTGAAAAATTAAAATATTAGGACTATGAAGCAACTCGTTTTAAAAAAATAATTTATTAGGTCAATGGTAGAAGGGAGATAATCCCAATTGACGTAACAAATAAGGGAGATAATTCCTATGACGTAATAAAAAATTGTACTGAAATTTATTAGGACAATATCAGCCAATCAAATTGCGAGAAATTACTCTAAATCAATCAGGATAATGCAAATTACAGTTGGTCGCTTGGATGATATCAAATAAACAAAGGTATTGTAAAATAATATCTGTGAAGAACGAGAACATTTAAGAATAATAAAATCATAGTTTTCAAAAAAGTTTCAAATGATACTACTGAGTGTAAGTTGAAAATTTAGCACACCAATGTTTTTGGTTGTTTGTTATATAATTCGAAAAAATAGCATGCTGCTTTACAAAATTAGCTTTTGTTATAAATACATTTTCTGTGATATAGCGTCTATTTTCTTGTTGACATGGCATATGTTATTCCTATTTATATATATTACTTCCTTATTAATGGTCATTCTTGCATATTTTTGTTAATTGTAAATGATTTTAACTTCCTAAATTGTTGAAATATTTTTGAAATAAAATATATAAAAATGTCTGTTTGTTACAATATGTACAAAATCACTTCATGGTGCGGAAATCTGTCGTTTTTTCCAAAAAGGCTCAATTGGGACAAAAAAAATCATTTTTCCTACAAAGAATAAAAACAACACTTCATCAAATGGATGCGGCCAAAGCGTTTTTCTGGATTTATCCTTTACAGGAACACTCAAAGCAAATAATTTTTAAAAAAGAGCGTTAAATAAGACATTGGATGTTTGTAAATTTTGTTTGATTGAGTATAAAAGTGTAATATCACCTCACCATTGTGAATGGTATTCTGAAACTTTTGCATCTCAGATCATCCTCTTTTTTTATTTGGTTTATGTTGTTCAGACTATTTATACATTGTTATGGCATTTGTATTATTGTATGTCTTTTTTCTTTTTAGCCATGGTATGGTTGTTTGTGTTGGACTTATGAGTTTGAAAATCTATTTGGTATCTTTCTCCCTTCCTTTACACTTCTTATTTTATTTTTTGTAATTGCGAGTAGTGCTATAATGGAAAGACATACATTATAGAGGTCAAATGGGTGGCGGTTTCTATGGCGCTGTTATAACTATGATATGAACAACCAATTTAAATTTAACGAACACCTTTTGATTGATAATATAGTTGACTAAATCCATATACGTCTTGAATAGGAATCATGTCTTTGAATACTTAATTTCTTCTTCAATTAATCAACTTATTCTATTACATTCACAAATAACGAAGAGACCTACTAGTTGATTGATTGCCCTATACTATCTTTACGCAATATCAATGCAAAAAACTATTTCTTTCGGTTAATATTGAAGACATGTGGATCGCAAACCACAAAGAAAATTGCATACTTAAGCAAAAATGCAAACCTGACAGAAGATACATGAACACGTAAGCTTGAAGTAAATAAACACAAAACATTTCTTGCAATCTTTATAATAAAATTGATAATGGAAATTGGGAATGTATCAAAGAGACAACAACCCGACCATAGAAAAAACAACAGCAGAAGATTACCAACAGGTCTTCAATGTAAAACACGAATTTGTCATAGTAAGTTGTTGATTGCCATTATTCAGCACACATATACTGCTAAGAACGAAATTCTTAGAGATTTTTTTTCTCAAAGAACCCACTGACGACTTGCAAGACGGAAAACAATGTTTACAAGCTTTTAATAATTATTTATCTCTGGGTTCACGGTCCGGTTGATATACGTCAATTAATGCAGCTCTTGAACGGTGTGAACCTCCAAATCATTAATATGATTAATATAATGAGGTAGTATGTTGGAATAACGAATGACGTAGAAGTACATGGTTTTGAATGTCTGTCAATTTATCGGACACTAATGGATGATTACAATTGAATTGTCAAACAGAAAGAAGTTCAACCAAACGGTTAAATCTGAATGTTGACTAAAAATGACTGAATAGTAAGCCATTATGTAGAATTTTTAGATGATTTTCTTTTCCCAGGCATATATTTCCTTAGCCGTATTTGGCACAACGTTTTGAAATTGTGGATCCTCAATGCTCTTCAACTTTGTACTAGTTTGGCTTTATAAAATATTTTGATATGAGCGTCACTGATGAGTATTGTGTAGACGAAGCACGCGTCTGGCGTACTACATTATGATCCTGGTACCAGTTGATAACTATATTCGGTTCAAAATTACCGTTTAAGACTGTTTAAAACTCACTCATTAATTTCGAAAAAAAAAAAAAATTCCGAACAATATGGTCCATTTCTCAGAAAAAAGATATATTCGGTTGGACACTATGCCGTTTTCAATTTCAAATACATATAATTGCGCCTGTCCCAAGTAAGGAACCTTTATTCCTTGTTAGTCTTGGTATTTGTTTTTATTTTTGTTTATTGATAATTTTGCAATAATGGGTGGCGTTCATTACGTTGAAACAGTATCAATTATTGTTTTTGGGACAACTGAAGCCCGCCTTTGATTATTGGATTTTTCGCTGTGCTTGTGGCCTGTAACTTGTTTCTTATTAATTCTAGGATTGTTTTTCTCTTTTACCACATTCCCCGTTTACTCTCATTTATTTTGTATTTAAAATTGAATCAGCGGATTGGCTTCAAATTTTGTACGCAAAGAAGACAACACCATCTTACAACGTTTATCGCCGGAAATTTATAAAATGAACATACTCTTATGACTTAAAGAATGTGAGCTTAAATTTTCATTACAAGGTATTGTTAAATGTCTTGACTATAACACATCAAAAACAATTTGGTACATCATACTTGACGGAAAGTATTCGGAACAAATTTTAGGACTATATAGCATTTACACATTACAGTAGCTTTCTTACTAGTTTTATTATCCACACACAGACAGAATTAATACTGCAAATATCGCATTCAAAGAAAACGAATTTCTTCGCTGACATCGATCAGAGTAAAGAGGAAATAACAAGATTTTAAGAGTATTCTCGAACTGCAGTTTTGTTCTCATTGCATAAGGGATTTATTTCCCACGGGAAACATGCTATTGGTGTTAATTACTAAATGTATGTATGAATAATACTCAGGCGATCAATGTTCGGAAAACAAAGTAACCAGAAGACAATAATGTAATGAGAATGAAAACTATAGGTTGAACATAAACCACTCAATTAGAAGTGCTGCTTTTAGTGTTGTATTAATTTTTAGGGTTATATACAAAAGCAATTAAGAAAGCAACCAAAAGTTGCTTGTTTAATTGATTTTGAAAACATTTATTATAAACTACGTACTGAAACAAAATCTGTATTGGTACACATGATAAGAAGACCATTTTAGAAATATCTTAAACGTCTATAAAAGTAGTGATTTAGACATGAAGTTCATAACTAGAGTTTTCCTAATTATTTCAAATAAAAATAAATGGATCTTCAGTTGTTCATGTATGAATCTCATTACAAACGAAACTCACATTTTAGTTTTATGGTGAAATTGTATTTAGAGATTGCAAATTTATATACTATCCTTAAAAAAAAATCGTAATCAATGCAACTTTCTCTGTCAATCTGCTCTCGCATTGACTTAACAAATATATCTCAATTATGTCCACTTATTGCCCGGCGTCTCGTTGATACTTATATTTTGGCATTACAGTATGTCATAATCTCCCAAGAAGTTCCGTGTAATTGTTATTTTATATCTGCTATATAACTATATTGAATAGTATTCTGGTACATATCATCATGTATGAGTATAATTTAGGCTTCGAACTAGCTTTCCAAAACTCGAAGATTGGTAATTTTGTAGCTTTTTGTATGTAATACATTTTCAACAGTTTTACTGATTTCAACAGTTTATTATAATGTGTAACACCACTGTGCAGGGTAAAAGAGGGACGAAAGATACCAGAGAGACAGTAAGGGTCGATAGTATAGCACACATCAACAAGTTCTGTTCGTTTATTTTTCCTTGTACAGGACTCCAAAGTCCTTTGGTTGTCGTTGTGTTGACATCATGTTTACCAGTGCTTTTAGTTTACCATATAATATAAATTATTCTCATTGTTGAGGACCGCACGGTGACTCGTTTGTCATTTTTGTGCCATTTCTATTTTTGAATGATATAGATATTTTATGTTTTATCAAAGAGAAGCTTGTGTTAATTCAATGGAAACAACCGCTGATTTTTCTTTATTTATTACAAGTTTGTTAATAATATCATAATTCGTCAAATAACATCCACTTCTGTACATCTCCCTTTCAATATATGGCAATACTGGTAAGTGGCTTATTCTCTAATAATCTAATATCAGATATTGATAATGAAATAGATAGTGACGTTTATTGATATATAGTTGTTGTTGGATGAACAATCCGTAAATATTGGCAGTTGGTAGTCATTCATTTTCACATTAAACCGAAGAAAGTTTCATTTTTTGCCAATTAAACATTCATTCTAAAGCTTTGAAATGCATACTGTTTTGGGAGAGTAAAGTCTTTACGAGATTGCATAAATAATCCATTGTATGATAATTTCAACATTTTTGTAGATTTTCTGGAAATTATTTTGATGTTGTTCATGACTTACTTTTATTTTGTACAAAAATAGAAGAGAAAATTAGAAACTAAGTGACTACTGTTCTTGATAAAGAAATATATGAGGGATTACAAGATTGTGGAACATAATAACTCGATTGGCAAAAGTAAATACGCGCATATATACACCACAACGAACAATGAGAAAAGGTCTTACCGTATATATATATAAAAAAAAAGGTAACATATGGCCACCGAAAGCTCTTTTTTTGAGAGCCCAGGTGGTCGTGTGGTCTAGCGGGACGGCTGCAGTGCAGGTTCGAATCCCGGCGAGGGAAGAACCAAAAATTTGCGAAAGCAAATTTACAGATCTAACATTGTTGGGTTGATGTTTAGACGAGTTGTATATACATTATGTACACAGCCATGTATCACCATCATTGATGGCGATCCGATGGATACATCTGTTGTAGGGTTGTCACTGACTCAGACGTACTTATAAATATAAAAGAAGATATAGTATTATTGCCAATGAGACAACTCTCCGTCAAAGACCAAATAACTCAGAAATGAACAACTATACGGCCTTCTACAATGATCAAAGCCCTTATCAAATAGTCAACTTTAAAAGGTCCCAAAATGACAAATATAAAACAATTCAAATGAGACAACTAACGGCCTAATTTATGTAAAAAAAAATAAAAAAAAAAAAAAAAAAAAATCACCAAACGACAACCACTGAAGTACAGGCTCCTGACTTGGAACAGGCACATATATACAGAATGTGGCGGGGCTAACATGTTAGCGGAGTTAATCATATTAGTGGGATCCCAACTGTCTCTATAACCTGGGGCAGTGATGTAACATAACAACATAATAATATTCAGTTTGACTTCTAGATATTTGCACAATTTATGTCATTAGTCATATTCAACTTCAAATATAAGATCAAATGTTGAAAATGTGTTACAATAAAACAAGTGTACGTGAAGTTTCTTGAAGAAGACATATGTTTTTCTAATGAGTCTTTCTAGACTAGCGTACACCAATGTATTATCTATGACAAGTTGAAATCATTTAACACATATGTTTGACGCAATATGATTTACGGTCATCAACCATTTACACAATATGTTGTTCACACTGTATCAATAGATGTTTTTTATGCTCAGTAAATAAACCATTAAACATTGCTAATATTTGAACAAAACTTTATTAGATACCTTTATCTACGCTTGTTTTGGTTATTCCAAGAGACAAACCACTTCCATTATTAATACAAACTATTTTTAAGTACATATTGGTTGCAACACTTATTGCACTTACTGCATTGCTGACTATAGCCTATGCAAATCAATAACTTCTTTGAAAAATGATGAAATTTAGAAATGTAGAATTTAATGATAAGAGTATTTAAAAATACAAATATTAGCAATATTTTTCAACATAATATGCACAGAAAACAATTGAGGATTACTTCTAAATGGGATTATAGCTGCAACATGCAGAAACTGGATTCTTCAGTCTTCGCTCTCACTCTAAAATGTCCAATGCTTAGCAGTTTTCAAGTCTTTATTTGACCAAAACAGGGATTTACGACATTCGTCACTTGAGGTGAGCACGTTACGGTAAAATCATCATTATGAATTGAGTAGTCATGTAGTATTCACTATGTATGATACAAACTGTTTACTAATAGAAACACCAAATCCGTCATTCCTAATAATGATACATTGAAATTTGATACGAAATAAGATGGTGAACATATAAGCATTGACTATGGTTCTCGAATCGTGAAAGTACATTATTTATTCATTAGTAGAAGATTTATAAGTCTCTGTTTTCTAATAATTGTACTAAAAACCTACTAAATCTTCCATGCTCTTGTGAATGAAATTTGATCTAGTATATCCTTCTGATGGAATAAAGCACATATTTACAAAATCTACAGAGACTTTATGCTTCTATTTGATCATTGCATGGCATCACAAGATAGTTTTAAGGAATAGATACTAGCGTGTCTACAATATGATAAATTAAGATTACTTGAACTATACACAAAAAATATTCATTGAGTAATTCTCTTCGGAGTTCAGTATTTAAGTGATTTTACTTTTGTGTAAGGCTGTCAAAAGCTTGAGATCGAATACCATTTTAGTCTCGAACATTTTGCTAAATTAATTTTATAAACTTTAAAAAATAAAGATTCATTCCATCGCACTTTTATAACAGAAAAGTCCTTAAATGAAAACAAACTCAATGATTTTGGAAGGCTATTTGTAAGATTAATTTAATATTTCGGAAAATTTAGCTTTTTTTTTTCTCGATAGAGTGAGGTTTGTAAGATTTGAATACTCATTTTCTTTATGTGCAATATTGTTTGAAATATTTTTATAAACTCGTTTCCGTCTTTTAAGCATACTGTTGCCATCTTATATTTTATAAACATCTAATAAAAAAAAATGAACAGTTGTTTTAAAGTTTTCGAGCTCTAGCCCATTTCTCAAAACAAAAATATCTTTCCTGTTTAAAGTTTTATCAGTGTAAATGTCACATTCGTTATGTCAGAAATTCATGGCTTAAATTTCTCATTGGGAGTGTCAAATTCATTTTTCGAAATTTTTAACTTAAATATTCATGTCAGGATATTTTCAAATGTCGTGATTTTAACTCATAAGGAAACGATCACGTGACATTCACTAAACGTAAAGAAATCAAAACATAATAAAGACTATTTAAATAACATATCATATATTGCATTTACTTCCTAACTATTACTCAATTTATTTCACTTGACTTGGCGGAGTTTAACCGGTTCGCTCATAATTAACCAGTCCATCTATGGATAGGTGTTTAAGAACAAACTCATCAATGAAGTGTCCAGTCATTTTTTTGTAAATTCCTTTGATGACACTGATAGGTGATTAGAAATCAGTTATAATTATAACGGCAATCATCCTTATCACACACATCTGCAAATAGACTGTCCTTATGCAAATTAAAACGTAAGCTCCGCCCGATCAGTTTAAATAACATTGGTAATACTTATATTGTCTATTATTTTCTATGGATAACGAATAAATACTGGAGATAAATATATAGAGAAAATATAAAGTTATTGATTGACAGCGATTATCAAAAAAACAAAAAAACAATATTTTCAAAGGTGTTCTCGAATCATGGTGTTTTCTTATTGCAACTGGGATACTTATCCAAAATAATTATCCTCGTATTTTCAGCGAATTTTAACAACCATTAGTCAATGTAACTGCGGTTGGAAGTTTCTTTTCTCAGTTTTCCACCATCTCAATATTCAGCAATTTTGTGTTGCCATGTAAAACCATTGAAAATTGGTGTTCAAATTCTGTAAATGACTGTTTTATACAATAATGAGTTATGAGGAATAAACTTAGGGTTTTTCCCAAGGAAATAGAAAACTTTGTCGTGTTTGGCTCTTTATATTTTTTTATTGTTTAATTGGTCTTTCAACCTTCCTATTTTGGGTGCTACCATAAGCATTGCATTTTGACGAGTTGTTTCTGCAGGCAATATGTTTTAAACTTTTTTTTAACTAACTGGCCATATGTATATGTAGATATTATAACATAGATAATGAAAGTTAACAACGATCGTAACGGAGACACGAGAATGTAGTTCAAAGGAAACTGATTATAAACCACTGAAATTGAAATGCTGTTGATACATGTTGTATTATCAAAGGACTACATCAAGTGTAAAATTGTATACTGACATTTACAAATACAAATGAATTCATCATGCAAAAGGCCATCATATTGAAAGTAGACGAGTACTTTAGCCATATGAATTTTTAATTTCAAATAAAAATTTGGCTTAGACACCATCATAGAAAAAAAATATTCGGAATCTGTGACAAGATCTCACAGAACTCACAATGACTAAGTACAGCACTAATAAATATTTTTACCCAGTTGTTTTGAAGCTACCCGCATCTTGTCGCCAGCCATATTATACATATTCCCCCAAAGTGGCAATAACATCTTAACGCTGTATGTATTAGCGTTTCCCTCCAAGATATGCAGAGAAAGATAACCAATCATTAGTGGGAATTTTGCTTTGAAAGAAGGTCTTACTCTGTCTTTTGTCGGTTTTTTTTATCACTTTTGTCATTGAATACGTTTTCAATTGATTTGTAAAGCTGTTATAAATGTTCTCTATTCCCGGATGAGAGGTACATGTATGTATGCAGTCACTAACATCGTAACACTGCAACATTCTTTGGTTGTCTGTTTTGAGTCAGTACCCCGAAATCCATTGTATTCCATTGCTTTCGAGCTATTTTGAACTTTGTGAAACAGAGGATTTTTATTACTTACCGCACTTTATGTTTTTAATTGCTGTTGAAGGCCACACGATGGGTTGAAGGTGTGAACATAAATAGCCGTGCTGTCGTCAGTACATGTAGGTACACCTTTTTTTTACATAATTATACATAATATATATAAAAAAAATTAAAGCAAAACTTGTACTAATTTTATGAAACTTACTCAAATCAGGCGATGTTAAATTCATCAACTACATTTTAACTCCAATGTGATTATTAGAATTATTTCAGAACCCTTCATATAATTTCAACATCTATACATTTCTAACTTTCAAATATTGGAATCAGTCCGTTGTAATTTTATAATCAACATTACAATCAATGCTGATAATGGAAAAAATGATGATTGAGCAATTGTTATATGATCTATCGGTACGTATCCGACGTCTAGTTAAATACTAACTGATAGTAGCAATGCATATTTACAATATAAGCTATGACCTATTGGCTGTCTTTAAAGTGTATGGCCATATAAAGGTGAATGATTTGTTGTATTTTGCATTTACATGTGTATTTTTCACCAAATTTGTAGGATTCTAACATTCAGTATTTGGTTATTACATATCTTGTACACGTCGTTTGCTTTGATATCATTGTATCTATGAATTATTAAGTAAAACATCAGTAAGGATGCACTTTTGATAAATTACATAACATTTCAAATGAAAAAAGATATCTATAATTTTATAATTACTATTTGTACAATTTGGTCTATTTATCAAATCAATGTAACCAACGTCCTTTTTAATTGAACAACTATTTACATTATACACACATGCATGTCAACTTCAAACAGCAAATAGATTAGATATGATAATAAAATCCCAGTTGTTAATTAATATTGTATGAGCAGAGAATACTTTAAAATTGGTCATGTCAAACGATCAAAACGGCAACAACACAATCTACGCAGGTGGAACTTTCAAAGCTTGTACATCACTTTGTTAATAGTTGTACACTCTTTAAATATTGGTCGGAAAGGAAATGTTTCACTGCAGGTTTTTTAGGATGTAAGGGTATATTAACACTAGACCTTCCAAATTACTCAAAAGTGCTTGCATCTAACGTCAATTTCTCCTAAACTCAAACACGTAAGTTGCTTTATAGATTGACAGATGGAAGTTATGTCAAGGAAATGCCATAAATGTGTGTTTTTCTTAACATTTCAGTACTTTGTGTGCAAAGACAATCGTCGACCAATAAGAACCATGACCAACAGCATTTACATTGTCTTTTCCATATGTGTCACATAAAGAATATACAGACAATTTGCGAGCCATTTGCGAGTATGGTCTGAGAAACAATTATAGTCCATCTGCAGGGAACGATAAATTGTTGACCTGTGTTATGAGAGAACCATATCTTTTGCACGTTAAAAGTAAAATTACAAAAACAATTAAATCCAAGGAAAATTCAAAACGGAAAGTCCCTAATCAAATGGCAAAATAAAAAGCTCAAACGAATGGATAACAAGAAGACCCCCTTGTAGATTTCGAAATGGAGCAGGTGAACGCTGCAACAAAGTAGCACTCGCACCCGCCAAATGGAAAGGTATGAATTTAAGTTGTAATAACGTGTTTCCTAATCCACTATAAATAGATATGTTTAAACTTCACTAAATGAATATGTTTAAACTAAAGTCAGTTTATATTGTAGGATCTGCTCACCTTCAAGATCATCTGATATAACTTTTTAGATTTAAATAGTTGCTAAACTCTTTCTCAAATAAATCACTATCAAAAACAATAACCGGTCGGCCAACATTTAATCTTTCTGAATGTATCTTATGTTTTCGTTACTTTTGTAAAAGTCATTAAAAAAATCGAGAAGATACCAGTTTTCCTGACTTTTGACAGACGAAGTAGTGTTATGCTATATCAACGTCCTGCTTCATTTGATATGAGCGTCACTGATGACTCTTATGTAGACAAAACTGGCGTACTAAATTATAATCCTGGTACCTTTGATAACTAACATGAAGTTAACTAGAAAACATATATCATACAAGTGTTAACAAAAACAACAATACCATACTGTGTCAAGGCAACAATGATTTAATTAACCAACACATAGTAATAGTAAAGGATTCATGTGATATTCAAGAGGAACAAGACTGGGTACTTCTACAAATAAAGAGTAGGAATGTTTGCGCGCATCACCCGCCTAGTGAATTGACAATCTATCAAAATGTCAGATTCGGGAAAGGGAAATCATGAGTAAAATTACAAAATAAACGATGATTCTAGCATCTAAAGATCCAAGGCCCTGAAAACATGTCGCTAGTGAGCTAAGACCTAAACAAGTTGTATCGCTGAACCAATTGATGATGACAACCATAAAACGATTTCAGTCATTCTTCTTCATAACTCTTTTGAAGTTGTTTTAGGGTAAATATCATACCCTTTGCTATTGAAGTATGTAAAATGTTACTTCATATGAGTAGCAACAGTTATATCGAGTATTTAATAAAAAGAAAAACAAAAACACGGAGAGTTCATTAATAAATGAGAAAAAAGTAAAGTCAAAGTTTGATATTTTCAAATGTCTTGTGAGGTTTGTGTCTTTTAAATTATGATCACGCCCGATTATTGTTTTTAGATTGATTACAGTAAACATGTACCCACAATCTTCGTTTTCAAAACCCTTAACATAATTTTAACTTCTCTGTACAAGCTCTGAACACCATGGTTTTTCTTTCACTATTTATTTGAATCTATGTATTGTGATTAAATATTTGCAGCTTTATTGACTGTGTTACCGAGTTATTCCACCAGTTCAATGACTCTAAGAGTTTGATTAAAAATAAATCAGTAGGGACTAAAAGGAAACGAGTTGGTTCATTAATTGTTTGAATTAGCTCAAGGTTAAACCTGTTTATTTCATTTGTATCGCTTTGTATTAAAATTATCCCTTAAAGTGTTTATACATTCTTAGTATTTATCGGTATTGTTAGTAAAATAGTTCACAAAGAAGATCATTATAGATTTTGATTTAAAACAAATCTATGGATTAATTAACGTTCACTGAATATATTGTCTTTTGCCAAATAGAAACAGGTAATATGTTCCAATCTCCTGTAAAACTATTTTGTTACACTTTCTATGGGCATATTACCTTGGGTTGTGAACCAGTATTCAACTTTGACTGCTTTTGTTTTGCACAGTCAGTACTACCCAAGTATCATCCAAAAATCAATAGCACATTCTATGCAGCAATATATAAAGATTTTAGAAACACAAATAATTTAAAGCTAAAGAGGTAAATTTATGTTTCATATGACAGATCGACATCGTTTTGAAACATTAAACAGATGAAATACAGATTTAGTATTACTCAGCAAACAAGTGTTCACATTTTGTAATGTTTCTATTGTTTTTAGGTATGGGAAGTTGACCTTTGGAAGTAGATATTCGTCAAAAATTTTCTTTTTGTTATTTAACTGTTTCATACGGCTTTGATTGGTCTTTTAATTTGCATCTGTAAAGTCCTTGTTGTTTTACTCTTGTTGACGAACTATTTATACCATGTATATATCAGTTGAATGACATGATATTTGACTAACAACATAGTAATCTACCGAATTAGACCTATTACCAACTGTTTGATATTAACAGCAGTAACACAAAGGGTTCCACATGTGAGGCATAACCTACTTACCCTTTCTATGAACATGCGACCATCCCACTTTTCTGAGGGTTTCATTTTGCTTATTGTTCTTCTTTTGAAAAGATTAAAAAAAATGTTTTGTTTGATTAACCATTTTAAATGATATCCGGGCATCTTTTATTTAGAAAAAAAATACGAAAAGAGACGACCTTTTTGTACTCTTTACAAGCCATGATGTCAGACATTTTATCAGTTCCGTTATCTTTTCAATTATTCAAGCTTTTCTGATTATATTTCACTACAAGTGTTGAACATTACTTGTATCGGAATACAATTCAATCAACTAGTGAAATTAAAAAGAGTAATAAAACACACTAATGATGTTAGGTCTGTTGTAATATTTCATACTTATTGGTCCCATATGTGCATTTCGACATATCAATTTCAGTTTTTATATAAAAAGTGTCCCATGTCGCATAACTTTGGTGTTTTTATAATCACTGTATGCATAGAAGTACTGTAAATATTTACTTACATTACAATATGGACAGATTAAAGTTTTAATACAGATTCTTATCAAACGGTGACCTACATTTGTTATTGTATGTGTCATTTGATCTCTTGTGGAGAGTTATCTAATTGATAATCATATCATATCATCATATGTACTAAAATAACGTGGATTCTAATGCAACAACGTTTGTAACGTTCATTTTGATTGGATAACGTCACTTTCTTACATGGCATCAATTGACAATTGATGCTATGAGAAGTACGCGCAAGCGCAGACGGCATATGACAGGTTTTAAATACATGTTTTAACGTTGTTTTCTGTCAGTTTCATTAGAATGGAGATAACAATATTGTATTTTAAGCTCCGACGGCATCAATTTTGGATTTGATGGTCGCAAATACCCGTTTACTGTCTCCGCTAACGCGTCGCCAGTAAACTTAATTTGAGACCATCAAATCCCCAATTGATGCCGTCGGAGCTTAAAATACAATACAGTTATCTCCTAAATGCAAGCTCAAATTTTTTTATAATTTTTACAGAAATTTGTTCTTGATGAAACCCAGACTTACTTATTTTAATTTTCATATACTTTTATAAAGTAAAAAGTCGACACAGTGAATGAATAATCAAAAGCCTGAATAGTTATCTGTCAAAAAAAACAAAGAGTTCCAAATGATGAAGTTAAAATCATCCCTTGGAAATTTTTTACAGACTTCATCACTAGTTGGTTGACCATTATGGAATACACGTTTCACAGATGATATCGTATATCTTCCTTATATAGTAACTACAATACCCTAATTTGTCACGATTGTGAATAACCGAACTAGACTTTTTACTGGATTTGTAATAACAAGCAGCACAAGGGGTGGCACATGAGGAGCAAGATCGTACCCTTCCGGAGCACCTTGGGTCAACCCCAGTTGTTGGTGGGTTCGTGTTATTTGGTCTTTATTTTTTAAGTGTTTTGTCTTCTGTACTATTATTTTTTTGTTTGTCTTTTTATTTTAAGCCATGATTTTTCAATCTATGAGATTGACTTTCCCTCTGGTATATTTCGTCCCTATTTTAGTTCTCTTTAAGCATTTTTTTCGACGAAAAAGACAATAGTCTGCATAAAGTGGTCTCAAAAGATAAAATACATGTAGTTTGTAGACGTTTTTATTTTGTCATAATTACACTAATTTATAATCCTAAGATACGATATATTATCCTTTCAAATGTTATGTTTATCTGTCAATGTCTTTTTTGCATGTCAAAACATTGAAATAAAAAATTAAATTTGTAAAAGTCAGGCTAGGACAAAGGTCTTTTTTCTGAAACTAATACGAGACGATCATTTTTTTTCTTGCTCACAATAAATACTAATAATTACTCTTATACGCTTCTGAGAATTGAATAATCAATTATCATTTCATCTGAAATGCCTTTGCTACTGCTTAAAGACAAATTATAGGGAATGAAAAATTGCGCCTGTTTTACTCTGACATCAGTATTGACAAGTTGACAGCAGGCGATTTGATACAATAGCGCAGGAATAATGATGAAGCTGCGTCGTGTGTGAAATCTCCTTGGAGGCTATAGCTTAGCCAATATCTTATAAAACATTAACTCCAATATGTACGAAAAAGTCTGTTTGTTATCATTATCACTGAGTTGCATGACCATCCTATTTCAGTACCCCGAAGCAAACAAACAATGATCGCAAAACGTCCCTGTAAATTGAACAACAATTCACCGATATTCCTCATACAGATTATCATTCACATGAATTTATCTGTGTGAAAAATAGTTAATATATATTTTTTTCAACGAAACCTTGAATAAAAAGCTGAAGGTCAAGTTTGAAATCATCACATTCTTCGTAACAGGTACCATCATATCTGATTATGATGATTTGAAGAAAGAGACGGCCAATTAAGTAACATAATCAGTCCTAAACAGTAGCTACATTATTAGAAATCAATAACACAAAACTTTATCTAAAGAATTTTACCTTACCTGACTTCACATTTGTAATTACCACAGCTAGGAAGCTATCTATATCCGATGGTGTTTCTTCACAGTAATTATTATTGCTATTCTCAGTAATCTTGATCTTTATTTTTATTGTTGGCATTATAATCATTGATTCTTTGTCATTTTATTTCTTTTCACCGATGTATACCCAAAGTTTACTTTTAGTTGTTTATACAAATTTTGTGTTGAAACAAACATTCCTTTTTTGTTTGTTTCATCAACGTTGACATAATGTAACAATTGTCAGGTAAAATACAGAACATTTTTGACTCACAAGCTAACTATTGTCATTTTCTGAACGTACAAGTATAGCATTTGATATATCAATAGTTCAGTGATTAATGCTTAGGAACTTACATGAGTTATAACTTTCTAATGATTTGTTTTGAGAAATTTAGAAACTAAAGTTCTAGCTCTATCAAGCAAAATTTAACTTAGATGTTGTCTCTTTTTATTATTATTTTATTTATTTATTATGTGTAGGGCCCATGTAGTTAAAAAGCTTTAAACATGTTACGGTTCTTATACATTATTGGCTAATTGTGTGATAATTTGTCGACACAAACGTCTCAATTTATTTGGAGGAGTTCAAATGATTCTCTATGTTTTGGTTTTTTACCTTGATTTCAATCATCTTCAAGAATTTTTTGGATTTAAACATCGTTAAAGGACTCTTATCTCGAATTTATAATAAATATCCAGATAAACAGGTCTACAATAGTCATCTTAAATATGAGTTATCTATATATCTATAGACCTAAAAAAAAAAGGAGAAGGTCAAGTTACACTCTAAATGCTTGTTTGAATTAGCGACAGAAACATATATCACTTGACTAATAAACCTTAATGTAGAAGACCTCTTTGAAGACAGTGTAAAGTACCGCACTAACGGTTTCGGCAACTGGTAAGTACAATACCTTATTGTTTAATGACCCTTTGATGCCTTCTGACACTTTTGTGTCGTGAATCAGATGTGGAAACTTAAAGGAGTTACGAATTTTTAACATCAGTACACTACTATTGTTATGTTATAGAAATGGTAGAAATTGCAAAGATCTTTTAGAGTACATACAATCTAACTCTCTTTCATCTTGTAATAGTATTACAACATTTGACTGTTCTACACTTTATACAAATGTTCCACATTCCAAACTAAAAGACAAATTGAAAGAGTTGGTATTGCTTTGTTTCATCAAAAAAATGGCCAACGAAGATACAAGTATCTTGTCTTAGGAAGGGAAAATCCTACTTTGTAATGGATCACTCTGATTCAAACAAAACATTCTCTGAAACTGACAAGATGCTTTATTTCTTGATTGACAACATATTTGTTACGTTCAGAAGACTTATTTTTCAACAGACTATCGGCATTCCAATGGGAACGAAATGTTTCCTTCTTGTCGACTTGTTTCTTTATTATTATAAGGCTGACTTCATACAGGAATTATTAGGAAGAAATATATCCTTTATCTCTACTTTCCGCTATATAGATGATGTTCTTTCACTAAATAATTCAAAAGTTGGTGACTATGTCGATCGCATCTATCCCATTGAACTAGAGATAAAGGGTAAAACAGATACAGTTAAGTCGCCCTCATATCTGAAAATACGGATTTTTTGTGTTATTAAAATTTGTTGTTACAAAATATTGTATAAAAAAATATTATAAATTAAGGAATATATCTCCCTCATGCAAAGCTCTGATTCCTTTCACGGATTTGGCTATACTTTTTGGACCTTTTGGATTATAGCTCTTCATCTTTTACATATGCTTTGGATTTCAAAATTTTGGCCACGAGCATCACTGAAGAGACATGTATTGTCGAAATGCGCATCTGGTGCAAGAAAATTGGTACCGTTAATTTTATTGACTTACATCTAGAAATTGACAATGAGGGTCGATTGAAAACAAAACTTTACGATAAAAGGTTGATTTCAGTTTTCCAATTGTGAACTTTTCATTTCTAAGTAGCAACAATCCAGCATCACCTGCATACGGTGTATATATCTCCCAATTGATACGATATTTTAAATTGGGTCGTTGTTCACAAGGAAGCTATTAAATCAAGAGGTGCAAGTGGTGAAGTTGAAATCATGTCTTCGTAAATTTTAAGGGCGCCATCACGAGTTGGTTGGCCGTTATGGAATAATCGTTTCACAAATGATAATGGATATGTTCTTTACGTCGTAACTTCAGACCCCTTCCCTTTCATAAATGTGACCTCCCGAATTATACTATTTATCATTTATTTTTCATAGATAAATATGAAAAAAACTAGTGCAAAATATTAGCTTTAATGTGATATTATAATAGTTACATTAAATTCCATAATATCTTTTTTTCAAAATGTAAGTTGATATATGACCTTGTAAAATGTCAAATGGAAATAAACTTGAGTAATCTGGGAGTATTAATTCATCTACTTATTTTATGATTACGTACCCAGAAACCATACATATTTTGAATGATCATATATAAGTCTATCATTTGAGTCAAGAAGTGACATTTTATTTAACGGAAGTATCATAGTACCTCTCTTTTTACAGGCATAGGTATAAACAAACTACATATTTTTAAAACAGTGAATAAAGGTAACATATGAGACTAAAAGTGACATTTCTTAAACTAGAGAAGGCCAATTATCTTCCTTCTTATATATAGTACACATAAACCATGTATTTTATGGAATCAATGTAAATAAGGTTATCATAGGAGACCGAAATTGACATTTTCGAAATTGTAAGTTGGCAATTGTCTCCCTTATTCTTTGGCAAAAGTATATTGAAAACATATAGTTATTGCATGAAGAAATATTTGATTGGACGCCAGAAGTAGCTTCTCAACTGTTATTTAGAAAGTCGTGGAATTGTTTTCGAATATTCTATGTTTAGTTTGTCTCTTGGAAGTTTTTCATCTTTTGCTATTGTCTTGTTCGTTTTTGATTGACTTATGAGCGTGATTTCTTCTGCCTCTCTTTTGGTATTCGGTAAATGCAACCTTTAAGGAAACAAACAAGAGAAATCGATCTTCCAATTCTTACGGAAAAGAACTGCTTTAGTTGATTGATAAAAACATAACATATCCATATAACATGTTTCTGGACTTGAATATCATTTAGTTTACCTAAGATGTTGATACATTGTTTTTCTTAAATACAAAATGGTATGTAGTAAGGAAGACTATATTTTTAGCAAGTTAGCTTACAATGACGATGTTGGTATCGAATTAAATATATATGTTGATATATTTGGAGTTGATCAACTACAATTGGTGTACTTTAAAGAAAACGTTCTTCATAAAAGACACTGTCTTAACCATCTGTTAACGATTGACAGTAGGAAATTATTATCCCGAAGCAGTCGTTTCGAACTAAAGAACACATGTATCATTAAGTCTGAATATATTCAATGTTAAGTCAACCTATCTACGTACTTTCAATAATGATTAATAAAATCAACGGTACCAATTTTGTTGCACCAGATGCGCATTTCGACAAAACATGTCTCTTCAGTGATGCTCGTGGCCAAAATATTTGAAATCCAAAGCTTATATAAAGGATGAAGAGCTATAATCCAAAAGGTCCAAAAAGTATAGTCAAATTCTTTAAAGGAATCAGAGCTTTGCATGAGGGAGATACATTCCTTAATTTATAATAATTTCTTATATTTTGTAACAGCAAATTTAATAACACAAAAAATCCGTATTTTCATGCCAGTACCGAAGTACTGGCTACTGGGCTGGTGATACCCTCGGGGACTAAATTAGTCCACCAGCAGAGGCACCAGTGGTAGTAATAAAATCATAATAGTCAAAATGACGAATTACTTATCAGGAAACTGTAAAAGTACAGGTTTCACTTTGTAATTCTTTTAACAGCACCGATTATAGAAGTCACACTTAAAATAACTAATTCTTTACTGAAATCCTATGCAAATGTCTTTATATAACACCGAACATAAATCGTATTTAGTACGTTCAGCAAGCAATAAAGTTTCAACCAATATAACGATTAAAAAATGTCAGTTTTACTATATGACATAAAATAAATATTTATCGATGTTTGTTTTCATCTTTAATTTACGTCCCTTTTATTAAGGTTGTTGTATCTTTTTTTCTTGTGCAGACAAGTCAACCGTTTGGATGCGATGAAAGCACAGATAAAATTCCACTTGATGGATATTTTTTATAAAATAAATGCATAAAAAAAGTATATTCTTTGGTCACTATCCATCTTACTGTAGAAAAAAGGTTGTCCACCTGAGGGATCTATTGCTCGACTCTTACCGATTGTCTTTAACAATTGATTATCTATATTTGTTGCATACGTTTTTGATAAATCTGCAAGTTTTTATTGTGGTCTCCTTGGTTTTGATAATGTGATGGCTTCTTTGTGTAAAGTGTGGATTTATCTGCTGCTTGCTGTTCATGATAACATTTTAACGTTGTGTCGTTTGTTTTCTCTTATTTTTTAGTGTAAATTTACATTGCAATAAGACGTGTCACGGAACTTGTCTGTCCAAAATTCATGTATTTGGTTTCGATGTTATATTTGTTATTCTCGTGGAATTTTTATTGATGCTCGGTCCGTTTCTGTGTGTGTTACATTTTAGTGTTATGTCGTTGTTCTCCTCTTATATTTAATGCGTTTCCCTCGGTTTTAGTTTGTTACCCTGATTTTGTTTTTTGTCCATGGATTTATGAGTTTTGAACATCGGTATACTACTATTGCCTTTATTTATCATGTACTCCAATGCTTTGTTTGTCTGTCCATCAAAACAGTTTCAACTGAGATGTAGATATCATTCATTGGTCACACGTGTTCTAAATATTTTGCCAATGGAGATAAATGTCTTCATGTATGTTTTTTATCCGTTGTCGTGACTAACACATGTGCAGTGTGTGTTTTTACTCTTTCATATCTTATATGGAACAAAGCCATCGATATTGGATGACATGGCTTAATGTGAGCAGGCTTATTGCTTCCAACAGGCTTTTTATGACTTCATCCATACAATGATATGGTATAATTTAACTTTTCGTTGTTTTTGTAAGTCTTTGTAACGTTTTGCCAGTAGCGCTGTAATTTGAGAGTGGTTTCATCAGCTGATATTCATGTATCGTATGCTGTGTGCATAATGTTGGTTCACTGATCGCGATTACGAAGGAACAAATTTATGTTCTAGAGGACAATTATGATCCCTACATAGTCATGTGCACGTATTAAATGTTTGTGTCACATTTAATGTCTTGTTTTTGTAAATGGCCTGGAATAATTCGGTGCTGGATAATATCTGTGTAAATTATTCACAACTTTTCTAAGAGTTGAGACTATTAAGAACGTGCGTCATCCGTCTATTTATGAAGACTGTTTTCAGCTAGATATCCTTTATCAATTACTTGTCATTGATCCGTTGAAATTTCAGATAATTAATAAAAATGAGCCATCTATATTACTGCATATGATTCAACCTTAAAAGGTTAATGTGTGTACGTCTTTTTTTACCAAATGAGATCTGGAAGATCCAATGTTTTTTTCTGTGCTACTTTTGGATTGATAATTCAATTTCATTTTAAGTTGAAGTGCCCTTGTCAAAGAATAATTGAATAACAAAGAATGAACAATTTAATCAATATAATGTCGACAAAAACTAGTACCATACTTATGTTCAATACGTATTACCAAGTCTTTAATATACAAATCAAAGTAACATACTAATTGGAATTGCCTCTGCAATGTTCGGCGAAAAAGACAGGGCTTGAAATAAACGTCTTTTAAGAAATAAAATATAACGAGAAGTTAATACTGACAACAACACTTTATAAATTTAAATCATTCAAAGCCCTTTGCTGGATATTGCTTCATCAGAAACAATGTGTAACTGTAACAGTGATTTTTTCGTGTTTGACAAAGCTTTATCTGCAAAACATTTTTGCTATAAAAAAAAAAAAAAAGAAGAAATGTCACTAAACAAATTTTGACTTCACAATTGATAATTTTAAACAGTCTTTTAATAAAGTGGTTTAAATTTAAAAGATGTTACATGTGTAATAAAACTTCCTCTGTGATTGCATGCATGACAAGAATCAGATAGAACGACCATTCAATAGCATTATTAAACGGGATAACAATTAACACAAACTTCGTTACGTTTCGATACTTTTGCTCAGGGAAACAGCTTATAACAATTATAAATATCCGACTTTGCAAAACGAATACATATAGATCGGTAGTCATATATTGTATAACATATATAAATAGAAGAAATGATCTTGATCTTATAATGACACTTGTAGTCATCGTTGTATTCAAAGAAAATTATTTGTAACATCTGGAGTGTTTTAAAATTGATTCGGTGTGAGAACACAATAAACAGAGTAAAAGGTAAAATCAAAAGGTAAACATTTTTGGCGGGAATGCGTTATATTATTTGATAAATATATTAATGTACGACAGACGTATGAATTTTCGAATACTAGAAGCGGGCTATTTGTAATAACAATAGAGTACGAAGTTTCGTTAGTATATAAAGTCGTGCGTGCACGAATAAAAGTTATTGACAAGAGTTGAGACCATCTAGCAAGTAATGGGTATAGGAAGATTAATCTTTAGTATAACCGTACGTGCATTACATATGTAGTGTTCATATTTTAATTATGCACTTCTCTTTTGTAGTTTGTATGGCATTTGAATGAATTTGATGCCATTGTATGCTATTTGAATGAACTAATGCCGTTTGTGGAGAAAACTATTGAGGACATTTAACATGTGTTTTATAATCTTGGTACCTTGCTAATTATTTATGTTTAATAAATTTCTCTATTTTGGTGTTTGTCTTTATTAACACAGAAATTAGCTTTATTGCAAATATTTTAGATATACGTTTTATTTCTCGTGGTTAGTATTAAGGTGTCGTCAGAAATAAGGAGTCTAGAGTAGTCACTACAATATAGATTTATTTTCGGTTGAACAGAGTGAATTAGGAAATAAATCTAAATATTAACTTGGAAAAGTGGAGACTTATAAATGTTTGCAAAAGGAGCAGTACATCTTATACTAAACATTATCAATGTTAAATATACAGGCATAAGCTCTTGATTACTAAATGCAAAAGATAGTGATGTGTCGTCAATATGCAGAGTTCAGACGTCGGGTATAAATGTTTATCTCCAGTCATAGAATCGACATTTTGTGTTATATATGTACATATATTTTTATTTTGAAGGTCACATGGCCAAAATGTCGCGAGTAACATTTTCATTGATGATTATTTAAAGACACCGATATCAAAAATTATAACAATGGTCGTTCGTTGTTCTTTTATTTGGAGCGAAATATATAACGTGAATGAGGTTTAATTTAATTCAGTAGAGCATCATATGTTTTTAATGAATTGAATATCAATTATAGTTCTTATAATTCAGTTTAAACTCTATATAAACAAAATATAGATTAAATTGACATTATAAAAACTCAGATTGGTTTCATTTCTACTTTAGTACCTCAACACTCTATAAAAGGGGTTACTACCATAGTAAACAGTGCATTATCATTTTCGAAACATTATCAATATTGAAATTGAAAAAACAATACTACAATTTTGATATCAGTATCGTTGTAACTTATGGACGGATATCATTAATGGTGGACATCGAACTGTGCTTCAAATATATTGGTCGTCTACTGTGAAGATACAATACAGACTGTAACGAAACTAAGTTACATATATTTTAAAATATGTTCTTTATAATAAACCAATACTGTACAGAAGCTTCAAACATGAATAAAAATGGTTGATAAAGATCAGAATAAGCAACTCAAACACCTCCTGTGCTACAAATAAACACATTTCTTAAACCGGATAACAAAATTATATATTATATGAATGGGATGAGATTGCTAGTTTTAAATGTCATAGACTGACAATGAGAGAAAGGGAATTAAAAAGGCAGGAAAATCAATCAATATAATGACATTTCGATGGCAACTTATTTATTATTTAGACATACCAGGATATGCAATTGAAAAATGATCTACGTCCTAATGTCATTTAAAAATAGTTTTCTATTATCAATAGCAATTGGAATTTTTGGGAACAAAACGAGGTATGAGGTAAACACCGGGACAACTACCACTAAATGAAACACAACCCACACAATAATTTCAGAAATCCTTGTTGATTATAGACTGATTGAATCAAAGAATGGCCTTGTAAAATTGGATTAAATGAACACAAGGCCGTACTTATAAAGGTTTTTTTTCAAATTTAAACTTGGATAGAGTTGTCACATTGAAACTCATACTATATCTTATGATATCTTCTAATAGTTTTTAAGTTAGACTTTCATAAACTAAAGATAAGTATAAACACATTATTGCCGCAATTTCTTGTTGTACATAAAGACAACAGGGTTTATAAAAATTATGTGTTCCAATCTCGTAAATCGATAAAAGGGAGAAAATCAAGGTAACAAACATAAACTAAAAAACGTAAAACATGAGACACGTCACTGTTTACATTTACAAATGTGCTTTCATCAATTAACGAATGCAATAGCTGATATTACTTTTCGTATCTTATTCGCCTTTGATAAATTGGGCAAATACTTGGTAGCTAAGGTTCCATCTCCCACAGGTTAAATACATTAATTGAGAAATTTAAATGTCACGTTTGGTCGTATAGCTTCTTACCTTCTGTGTGTTTGAATAAAATTGGCTTTCTTACACTTTTTTTTAGCATTGTTGATTACGATAAATCTAGAAAATCGTTCCAACCTGTAATATATCCTTTATATCTCACTATATTTGAACATGTCTTTTTCCAATCCATTAAGAGTATACCTCACGGATGGTAGCTGATATGTTCTTAATGTCGTAATTACAATCCCGTCCCCTTTTCACTAATATGACCTTCCGAATTGGACTAGTTATCTGGCTTGTTCAATCTTTAAGTAACTCGACGACTGTCGCATCTGAAGCAGGATCTGCTCACCCTTTGGGAACACCTGAGACGATCCCTTTTATTGGGGGTTCGTCTTGCTTAGTCATTATTTGTTTATGTTGTGTTTGTGTAATTTCTTAGTCTGTTGGTCTTTCTCTATTTAGCCATAGCGTTGTCAGTTTATTTTCGACTCTTGGGTTTAAACGTCCCTCATGTATCTCTCGTCGCTCTTTAATTTCATTGTTTCACATCTTTTTTTTTCGAATCCATTAAGAGTATACCTCACGGATGGTAGCTGATATGTTCTTAATGTCGTAACTACAATCCCGTTCCCTTTTTACTAATATGACCTTCGTCTCTCTTTAGTTTCATGGTTTCACTAGCCACGAACTATTATCAGATATATGCGTTTCATGCTAAATAGGACGAATGGTATATCAGCAGCTATTGCCGGGTTTTCATTAGTTATATGATTTTAACATATTTAAGTTTTATTTGAGTGTATATGCTTTGAAAGTTTATACAGAATGTTGATGCTAACATGATAGACGACCATCAGGTGTATTTGATAGACGACCATCAGGTGTATTTGATAGACGACCATCAGGTGTATTTTCATTGTATATGAGGGTCTGAATTGGGGGTTCCTTCATTTCTGTATTCTTTAATGCTATGTCATTTTTATCTGTGCCTTGTAATAAATGCTCATTATTCATTATTTTTTAATGTTTTAGCCCCACGTGATCCTGGGTTCTACATTTTTATCTGTGCCTTGTAATAAATGCTCATTATTCATTATTTCTTAATGTTTTAGCCACACGTGATCCTGTATTCTACTTTTTTTATCTAATTTTCTCTATTCCTTGTATTTTTCCCCCTTAATTTTTTATTTTAAATACCCCCATCGAATATCATAATTGAAAACAAGTAGAGGTAAAACACTAATTATTCAAATTTAAAGCGTTTACTTCGAGGTCTTTTGGTTCTTTTATTGAAAAACTTTTATCAAATACAAAGATGTGACATGATTGTCACTCAGACAACATACGCCAAATGACATAAAAGTTAACAAATAACCAATATATTGTGTTGAATAAAATTCTCTGGCATAGGATAAAAACATAGAATTAAGATTAACTTATTGTTTGCTTAAAATTCATCAAATGATTTATCAGTTTTGTAAGCACATGAAGATGGCTTACAAAATTAATGACAATCACACCTTTTCAAGTTATTGCCTGGCAGCTGTGTAACTTTTGAGACGGTTGTTTAGTTATTTTGAACTTGTCTGTTGTCTGTAAATCAAATAATATTTAATTTGGTAATATTTCTTGACAGAACTGATTTTTCGCACAGAATTTGTCTTATTTTTATTGCTGTCGGTGTCCCATGAAAAATATATGACAAAATACTATTTATTCTTGGTCAGTGTGAATAGTTAACTACGTTCTGAAATACAATGCAATTTATATGACTTATATGACTGCAGTGCTATCCTGCTTCAATGTATCCGTGATAACTTTAAGTAAAGCTTCTTAAACAAACGAAATGTTTGATTTTACTCTTAATTTCTTTGAATGACAAACCTCAAAAGTTTTGTTATAACTGCAAAATTGACACTTTATGATTTAGACTCTCATAACAATATCGAATTTTGATGTATGTTTTACGTCTTACGTGTTTCCCGAAAAAACAATTTCATCACATCTAGACTGAGTACTCATGTTCAATTATACAAAATGCATATACCAAGTCAGGGATATGACAGTTGTTGTCAATTCGTGTCATGTATTTGAGCTTTAGATTTTTGTTTGCACTGTAAGAATTGGTAAATTTAGCCTGGATTTATAGCTAGCTAAACCTCTTACGGGTATGACTTTCGCATTAAATTCCAATATATTTCTCAGGTTCAAAAACATTGTTTTATTTTTTTTAATGTTTTAAAACTTTACAATTCGGTCATGACTTAGTTTCAATTGAATATGTATGATCTGGTATTGTATACATATTGTTTATTGCATTATCAAAATGCTACAATGTCATCATTGTGTTTTCCATCGTATACAATACGATATAACTGAGTAGAATAAAACATCAAATATGTAATATACTGATTTAATCTGGAGGAGAAGAAATACAAAAAACCGTCAGTATTCAATACTTTCAATTTTTAAAAGGTTAAATTTAGACATTTTCGTTCATTATCAAACAAAAGCAGTTTCAATAACTTTTCCACACATCAAATAAAATTATCAAATGCAGATTAATTTTTAAAATATTTGCATTACGTTCATCCTCCATTTCCAAATATGTAACCACATTGCGGAAGATAACACAAGATTACAAGAATCACAACCATTCAAGTCGTTGTCTGGCAGCTGTGTCACTGTTGAGACAGTTATTTAATTATTTTCAATTAGTCTCTTGACTCTTCAAACTACAATTAACTTTGTTATATATCTTGACAAAACGTTTTTATCCTAAGGTATTTGTCTGCTTTTTATTTCTGTCAGTATCCCATGAGAAATATAAAAAACGAAATTCTATTTATTATTTGTCAGCGTAATAGTTAACTCTGTCAATTAATGCATTCCCGAAACGATATTGCTTATACTGCGACATCAAAAAAATAGTCCACTGCAAGAATTTTGAAGATGGAATTCCGTTTACGTACAAGTAAAGACAGGTGTATGCCCCGGGTAGTTTTGATTTAATATTGGTTTCGTTATTTAAGATATTGATTCTGTTCCAGTACTCAGATATAAAGGGTATTCATAAACAGTAGAAACGTGTATTGACAATAGCTATGTGGTTTACAAACATCGGTGAAAATATTAATATCATAACATTTTGCATGTGTACTGTCAGACCTAGGTCCGATTTTAACCTAATGTATAAGGACCAACGACGATAACGTGATTATAATTACCGAAAGAAGTTAATTTATCCGTATAAGCTAATATGGCACTTTATTCGTAAAATATGAAGTTTATAAGAATGTATTCAATTTTTAATTCTAACGTGATGTCCATCAAACGCTTTGAGAACACACCCGTGATAACATATGCATATATTGCTTGTGCTGTTCTGATCGAACGCCAACGTCATATGTTGGGTTTTTTTTTAATGAGCTTCCCGACGTCATAGAACGATGCCATAAGAATATAAGCATTTTACGGGAAAATACGCCATAATTTTTATACATTTAAGTATAAGTAATTTATAATTAAATTCATCCAAAACTATCGAAATACGTTATTGTAAAACTGTTACTAATTCAGTTTGTTCCGTTCTTTTACGCAATTTGATAGTGCGTTAATTTATGGGAACGGCAATTATTTGCTTCCACCTAGAGCGCTTCGATCCAAAATAATTGCCGTATTTGTCCTATTAGAAACGAAATAATTCACGGGGCTTAATTATATCGTGATTTTACCACGGGTTGTTCCTTTGTGTTGATGTTTTGCATAAAGTCCCATCCCGTGGTAAAATCACGATATAGTCAAGCTTCCGTGAATTATTTCTTAAATTTAAACTAGTCAACGTCAAAAATTTTATTCGAGTACAGGGCGAACAACACAATTTAGGAGGTTCTACACTGTACAGGCAAGACAATCAGATGTAGGATTGTTGTTGAAGTTCCTGTGTGAAATCATCGATTGATCTTATCGGGTGTTTTTGTCACTTGATTTACTACTAGAAATAATAGAGAAATAGTAACAGTCTTATAACAGTATCAGTATTGGTGACATGCACTGAAAATGATAGCACTCAAAATACGACATATACAATCATAACACATCATAACATGGAGAATTGTAAGTAATGTAGCCGATATCTATTTTCTGATCTAACAACTTAACAGTATTGGATGAATTCTAGTACAAAGCAATTAGTTTTTCATTTTACTGAGAGATAAAACATAGCCAGAGGATTTAAAATCACTCTGTAGACTTATTAGTCTGATCGAAAGAAAACTTGTTTTCCGATTACACACACACAAGATGCACGATGCATGCATAGTAAAAGTGACATTGTCCATGCATCGCATATCACAAATTGCATAATTAACACCGTTTATGTTTAGTCACTTACTTTGTATCAAATCCCCTGAGTACATTGTTCTGTTTAGCATTATCTGGAGTGTAACCATGATTCATTAGTTCGAGTAACCAGTTTCGTATAACCGGCAATAGTTTACTGATGTTAAATTTCTGCAGAAGATTACTGAATTTCTAGTTAATCGCTTACATCCCAAAAAGGAGCATCGTCGGATGCGCACACAGAGTACGCGTTTTCTGTTATACGAATACAAAATCCGTCAAAAAGTCACAAGACTTAAAAATAGTCTGATTTATATACAACAAATGAACGAAAATCAAATCTGATTTACAGGAAAACCGACAACCACTGAATTACAAGCTACAGCACTAGTGAAGGCACTTACAGAATGTTGCAGGGTTAAACTTGTTTACTGGATAATAATTTTGTTCTACCGATGCACAAGTGTCATCAGATCGATCTATTGTATTGTTATATACAGGATGAAAATACTGTCCTGTAAATATATGTTATATATATAAAACTGGATACCTTTCTTGATTGAATATTATTTACATCCGTAACTTTTTATAAAGGAAAACAAAATATGGTGTATCAATTATCATTTTACTTTTACTGACCGCAGTCACACTAAGCCACGATCGCACTTCGATCTCTGAAAAATGCTAATTGTGACCATTTTACGTGATTAGTGTGACCAACTTTAAACATATTCAAAACAATCGTGGTGCGGTCGTGTGGAAATCAGTTCGTAGTAGAAGCGTCGCTATGGCGTAGTTAGCTCATGGTAAGATCGCAAAGGTCGCTTTACCATCGTACTGAGAGCGTAGTGAAAGCGCGATTCTAGTCGAATATATTGCGCTACGATCTCATAACGACGTAACTACGACCTTACTACGACCATCACTTTCTCACTGCGACCCATCAACGCTTCTACTACGACTATACCACGTTTATACTACGCTTTTTAACACCATAGTATTCTAGAACGCTCATGTCGTCCTCTTCACACTCTTTTGTACGCCATGACTACGTTCATACTACGACCATTTCAAGTTCTAGCCATGATCATTGTCATTGTCGTATAAAATATATAAAAAGCTCTCCAGGTTTTGTATGTCTGCATGAAATTTAGACCTCATATCCATAATTTTCAACATCTAAACCATGCTTGACACATCTGTATCATTCCCAGTATTTGTCAATAAAATATTGTCATTTGGTCTCGATGGATCAGCAATACACGCCCGCGAGTTCTGGTAGATTTTTGTTGAATGCCTGTGTTGTTTTTCGAGAAATCTATGTATGAATGAGAATTGGAAGGAACTGAAAAATATTTATATTGAACATGATGTTGGTGTTATTGCTGAGAGAATAGTTAGATCGCGATATGAACGCAGTAAGAGCGTGCTATAATTGTAGAAGAAGCGTGATAAGATCATGGTCCAATCTGATAAATCGTGATATTATCGCCGTGAGAACGTGATGATCGTAGTAGAAACGTGATAATCGTAGTGAGGTCGTAGAATAAGCGTGATGATAACGTGGTATAATAGTAGCAGAACCGTTGTAAGCACGTTATGAGGAAGCAGTAGCATCGTGAAGACAAAGAAAATCGACATACTCATGCCGCTCATACCGCGATCTTACCACTATCTGAATTTATTTTAGATCGAGGTGAACGTGTTTCAATCGTGGTCTAGTGTGACTGGGACATTACATTGTAGAAAAAAATTCAATTTGCCGTTATAACAGGTTTATTGTATCTCTTGTTTAGGCCGGCTTTGTGTTTTTGTGTCTCTCTACCAAAGCCACCAACTCTTTTATTCATAAAACCTGTAATGATAGAATTTCTTCATTGTAAATAAATACAACGTGGTAAACCTTCCCTTGAAAATGATAAGATATTGTCAGATTTGTCTTAATCGTTGAAAATTTCAAAATATTATGATTACTAGTATAAAAAATGGTACAGATGTTAATTTTGAGGTTCATTTAAACAGTTTAACAGTGTCTTTCAAATTTAAAAAAAATGGTATTTGGTTCTATGACGCATTCGAACATTTTTTAGCGTCATGTTGTTTGATTTATGACTTCATTTCAATTTATAAATAATGTGTTAATTGGTTAACTCCGCACTTTATTAGGATTTGTTTTTCTTTTCTCGACGTCACTGTTTGTTTACAACTTGTGAGTTTGAATGTCCCTTAGGTATCTTTCTTCTCTCTTTCACTGATAATCTTTTCGCGGTCTCGCGTATACAATTTTGGTGATTTTGAAATCTTTAATGATTTAATTTAACTACTGGGTCAATGTCACTCATGGTGGAGTGAAAAAGCTTTTTCAAAATTTGAATATTGAAACGCAAAAAGAGCTGCAAGAAATATTTTTTTGTTTTTTGAATTTCTACTTGTATCTATTTGTTGGGTTACGCCTTTTGAGTTCACTTGACCCTTTGGGCCATGTGAGCTTTTCACATCACTTGGCATCTGTCATCCGTCCTCCGTCGTCGTCGTCCGTTTACTTTTAAAAACATCTTCTCCTCTGAAAACAACTGAGCCAAATTTAACTATAAGTGGCCACAACCAATATAACTCAACATCAATTATTCAACACGGTAATGGGAATATAAAGTTGATGTGTTTCCTCTTATAGTTGATGTGTTCAAGACTTTTCATCAGGATTTGATTTCTCTCAATTGATTTATTACTTTGAAAACCGGTATACTACTGTTGCATTCATTTACAATTGCAATTTCAAAAATTCAAAATCTAAAATCTAAAATGTTTTAAGGTTTTTGTGATTTGATTATTAATTTCTTTGAACGTCAAATCTCATTTTTTTTTTATATTACTGCAAAATTAAATCATTTTTAATTTAGACTCTCACAACAATATTGAATTTTGATGTATGTTTTTGTCTTACTGGTTGCTAGAAAAACATCATCATCCTATCAGCTGTCTAAACCTATCACTTGTATGACAGTCGCATCACATTCCAATATATTTCTCGTGTTAAAAAATGATGTTTTTTTTTAATTATTATTATTAATGTTTCAAACTTTACAATTGTGTCTGGCTGAGTTTCATTTTCATTTAAATCTGTTTGATATGGTTGTTCAGTCAAAACTCTACAATGGTATCTTTGTGTTTTCCATCGTATACAATACGGTATGACCGAGTAGAATGAAACATCAATTATGTAATACAATGATTCAATATGGTGGAGACGAAATACAAGAACCCTTCAATATTTCCATCTTTAAAACGTTTAGCTTGGCAAATTGTGTCCATTAGTCCAACAATGAACAGTGTGTAATAACATTTTCATACATTTTCATACATTAAGTAAAAGTATAAAATTTTAAACATTATATTAATTTTGCACTACGTCCGTCCTACATTTCCAAATATGTAACCACATTGCGAAAGAGAACACAGGATTACAAAATCACAATCATTCAAGTCGTTGTCTGGCAGCTGTATCACTTTTGATACGGTTATTTAATTAATATCAAATTGTCTCTTGACTTTTCAAACGACAATTAACCTGGTTATATGTCTTGACAAAACTGATTTTTTTTCCTAAGATATTTGTCTGCTTTTTATGTCTGTCAGTATCCCTTGAGAAATTTAAAAACGAAATTCTACTTATTCTTTGACGGTGTAATTGATAACTCTTCCAATTAAAGCATTTCTTAAACGATATTGCTTTTACTGCGCATCGAAAATATAGTCCATAGCAAATATTGATGATTGAATTTCGTGTACGTACAACAAAACAAACATGTATGAATCGCGTGTTTTATTTTTTTTGATTTGATATTTGTTTCGTTATTATATACACGGATATTTTATAAACTGTATGAGTAGAACATTAGCTACAGAGTTAACAAACCCCGCTGTATACATATATTAATATCATGCATTTTGCATGTGTATTATTAGTCCAAGGGTCAACGACGATAGCATTGCAACAAATATTGGAAGAAGCTGATATATCCGTGTTAGCCATAAGATATAAATGTAAAATATTTAGTTTATGTACATTTTATGTAATTTAATTGTACAATTAATTAGTCGACGTCTAAAGTTTTCATTCAAGCGAACAACACAATTAAAAATAACCATTAACAGTAAAAAAAAAAATGAAAAGTTTGACATATGTAATTTAGATTAAATCTGGATGAGGATGGAATCTTTTGTTTTTATTTTCATGACGCTTCATTATTATTTTAAATAAAATAATTTAACTATTATTCACATGTCATGACTGTGAAACCAAAGGGAAGTCTGTTCAAGTTAAAGCAGTCTAAAACTTGTTCTTTACCTATTGTTATGATATTGTAATTATTATGTTTATTTATGTTGGCCTAATTTGTGTTGTATGGCCTGATAGTTGTTTACCAAATAATCTTATAACTGTGCAGTTTAGGAATCACTGGAACATTCACAGATTGATTGGAACTTTCTAGAATGATCCTTATAAAAGATGCGTAATTTAAACTTCGACGTTATTCCAGAAATTTCCGTTGTAACTTTCCAGGATTTTCCACAATGTTCCATTATAGAGTGTTCTAGAATTTTCCATGACAACACTATATATACAGACACTAAAGTTAAACTCTCAGAATTAAACTTGGACATAGACATTGATAGACATTAGTATTCACAACATTTGGATTGACACTTATATTCTACAAACAACATCATACTGGATTGTGACCTTAGTATAGTGAACGTAATATTCAGATTGGATTCCGAAAGATTTCCGGATACAGATAAAGATAAAAGATTGGACTCATATTTGATAGTTAAGTTGACAGTAATATTTGTGTAAAACTTCGTGTAAACTTTTGTATAATAAATATTGTTAAATTTTACTATTGATTTGTGTCTTTTGTTGGCTACAATTTAAAGGCGATTTCTGGCCGTAACACTATGAATTATTCTCCATCAATACATTCGAATCTTGCTAGAGACAATCAAAGGTCTGTTACATTTTCATATCATTTTTTAGTTTTCTTTTTTTATATATAGCTCCATGTTTATGAGTGCACATAAAGGGTGGCATTGTACATGCACGACACTCAATGAAAGGGTGTTATTGAAGTTCCTGTATGAAATCATCAATTGTTATTATTGTTTTTTTGTCTCTTGATTTACTACAAGAAATAATCAATATATAGTAACAGTCTTATAGCAGTATCAGTATCGGTGATAGAAAATGACAGCAGTCTTGTAACTGCATTTATAATCATGACACATCATAAAATTGTAAATTGTTGCAGATATCTATTTTCTGATCTAACAACTAAACGGTAATGGATGAGTTCTAGTACAAAGCTATTAGTTATTCATTTGACTGACAGATAAAAACATAGCCAGAGGATTTAAAATCACTCTGTAGACCTATATGTATGATCGAAAGAAAAATTGTTTTACAATTACACACACAAATTGACATTTTTTAGACATAATAATTGGGTTTGATTTGGTTCTTCTGCAACACATCGCATATCACGATTTGCATAAGAAACACCGTGTACGTTCAGTTACTTACTTTGTATCGGATCCCCTGTATAAATACATTGTTTTGTGTGGCATTATCTGGATTGAAATAAAATGTAGAATGGAAATGGGGAATATGTCAAAGAGAAATCAATCCGACCAAAGCACAGAAAACAGTTGAATGTGTCTACAACACAGCTAGAAAATCCTGCATCCGGTGGCGTGCTTCATCTGGTTTATCATTCACCAATTCGCATGCCCTGTTTGTATAACCGGCAGTAGTTCTCAGATGTTAAATCGCTGCAGACGATTACCAAAATTCTAGTTAATTGCTTACATTAAAAAAGGAGCAACGTCGGATGTATCAATAGGGTACACTTTTTTGTCATACAAATTCAAAGTCAGTCAAAAAATCATAAGAATTTAAAATAGTCTGATTTATGTTCAAAACAAAGAACGAAAAACAAATCTGATATACAAACAAAAACCGACAACCACTGTATTACATGCACCTGACAAGAACTTACAGAGTGTTGCAGTGTTAAAAAAAGGCAACAGTAATATACCGCTGTTCAAAACTCATAAATCCATGGACAAAAAACAAAATCGGGTTAACAACTAAAACCGAGGGAAACGCATTAAATATAAGAGGAGAACAACGACATAACACCGCAACGTAACACACACAGAAACGGAACAAGCATCAGACAAAACACCACGAGAACAACACATACAACATGAAAACCAAACACACGAATTTGGGATATACAAGTACCGTGCCACGTCTTTGCTGAATAATCATTGTAATCTACCGATGCACATGTGTCATTAGACCGATGTATTTTATTGCTCTGTAACTAAAGTAAATCATTTGGCCTTTTTAAAACAAAATATTCGAGCGTCACTGATGAGTCTTTTCTTAGACGAAACGCGCGTATGGCGCAAATACTAAATTTAAATCCTGGTATCTGTGATGAACTAATTTACTGATTTCCCATGTTTGGTTTAATTAATAGCAACCAGATTTTTATTGTATTGGCCACTTAAGTGTTTTTGTATCTCTCTAGCATAGCCACTGACTCTTTTATTCATAAAAACCTGTAATGGTAGAATTGTTTTTATTGGAAAAAAAGATATTGTCAGATTTGTCTTAATCGTTGAAAATTTTAAAAACATTCTAACTAAAAGAGGGACGAAAGACACCAAAGGGACAGTCAAATCAACATCGTTAAATAAAGGCAACTGTAGTATTCGAAGTGTTCGAAATTCATCAATCGATTGAGAGAAAAAATCCCGGGTTACAAACTAAACCTGAGGGAAACGCATCAAATATAAGAGAAGAAAATTGTAAAGATGTTATACTGGAGGTTCAATGTAACACTTTAACAATATATAAAACTTTTTATCTAATTTACAAATGAAGATTTGGGTATTTGGTTTGATGATGCATTCGACCATTCGTTTAGTGTCACTTTGTTTTATTTATGATTTCATTTTCAATTTATGTATGTTGATTGTAATCAAAATAGGATTCAAACACACATGTAAATTTTATCATCAGCCTAGCAATATTTTGTTTTATGTGAACACAAATGAAAATTATTATTAATACATTAGGATATTTATAACATACAAAATCTACGAAAAAGTATACGGATGTTGAGTTGTAATTCATCTAATGTAGTGTTTAGTTGTATGCTGAAGAGAATGTCAACGTCTATGACTGTGCTTGTTGAAATAAAGCATAAAAAACATAAACGATATCTAGATTTTTAACTCGTTTTGCAATGGCTGTTAAAACATAATTATAGAATAGAATGATTGTTTTGTTCTTCATTTCGATAAAACATTATAATGTGTTGGACCAATTTGAACTCTATACTCTTATAAAAAGTCGTATCAGATTTGACAACTTATTTGTTCAATTGTCTCGAAATAATTTAAAATAACAGACATTTTATAATTCTCATATGATTTCCAGTTGAACTGGGAATGGTAATATTTGAAGCTTGTATCTACGGCATTACATCAAGATTTAACACAGTAACTATATCAAATTATTTTTGTCTGTTCACTGGTACAGAGAAATTACTTTTGTCATCTGACTTACATATAAAACAAAGTCAGACAATTATTACTTTTGTCCGCTAAATGACAGAAATAATTTTATCTATAGCTCTTGCTGCTTTGATCTACGATATGTCTTATTCCAAACAGGATAACGACTCTTGTTTAGTATAGCAACAGCATGTTGACTGCCAACAAGGTAAAATACTTCTTCATATTGTGTGCAGTGTCGCTGTCTCACATGTACACCTATATATATATTTATATATATGTTCCGGACCATATGAGTATTTGGACCATACGCGTATGGTCGGGGTAATTAACACTCTGTTACAGTTTACTTTTAATACTTCTAAACTCTTCATATGGTATGACCGTTCATTCAAAAGACGCTATCATATAGGTTATTGTATCATTATATTATAATAAAAAGATAAGCTAAATAAAAATAAGAAGTTTCACATTGTTTATTTTACTTAATTGTCAAATTTAAAGTAAACACATTTTATACCGATGGTCATTACCGATGGTCATTACCGATGGTCATTACCGATTTGTTATTACGAGTAAATGGCAATATGTCGACTAAAAAAATAGATTCCAAAAATTTCTTAATGAACTGTTACATGAGAAGTCACAGGAAAGTAGCATACTATTAGTTTATTTAAGTTGTGTTGTGAAGATGGTGTATTGCAGTCAATCATTTTACGATACTTGAGATCTATAGCTTCTTAAAAACACCGTAGACATCAGAATTGCCAAAGACCTCGGTATCACTGTACGCAGCTGCAAAAAAGGCTTGTTTTTCACTCGCAAACGAAATATGTAAATGAAAAAGATCGTGCACAAATTTCTTGCAAATGCAAAAAAGCTATGATACCGTGTGGAAGTGAATGTCATCCAAGCCTACATGCACAAATGTTACTAGCGATGAAAACTAACTATGGCATCAATATTAAATTTTTACGTAGTTTTTTGGATTATAAAATTAAAAAATTGTCATTTTTTAAACCATCACTGTTTTTTTAGATAAAGTTCTTGTATTATTGAAACGTTTATAATGTAATTTGGAAAAAATAAATATACCTATATGGTCCAAATACTCATATGGTCCGGCCCGTTAATAACCAAACGAGTATTATACTCATATGGTCCGACCATACGCGTACGGTCGGACCATACGCGTATGGTCGGACCATATGAGTATACGCATATGGTCATGACCATACGCGTATGGTCCAAATACTCATATGGTCCGGAACATATATATTAATAATAATCCCAATAAGGGTAATGAAACAAATGTATTGATGTTTAAAATTGAATTGAGAGCTCCTTTACAGAAAACTATATTGACCTGAATATGCAGGATAAAGACTTGCCACTTAACGTTATACAACCAATAAACAATCAATTACATGTAGCAGTAAAGATATACGCAGAATATATAATTTATAACTTATTAGAACATTCTTCTTTTATTTTCGTGGATACGTTATTTCGCATTAATCTCTGTTGAGCGCACAATGGGTCGATTTAATTTCATATTTTTTTTAAATAAAATTTTAAAATCTTTTATCTATGAACTATATATACCTCTTTTATTATTTTTATACAGTCTCTTAACAATGAATGAAGCCTTTCAAAATTATTTTCTTCAATCAAAATTCCATATTTATAATTAATTGATTCGTCTAAATCATACAGGTCAAACAGATAATATAATATTCAAACATAGCATGCAATCTAACATTCATACTAAGTAAATGTAGTTGTTATAACAAATAATAAAAAATAAATAGAGAAGCTTAACCATGGGAACGAACCAGTACAAAGAGAGATCACTCCATTTGTCCCCATGTATCTACTAAGTATTTCTTCCTAACTTCCTTTGCAGTGCTCAACATTTCTGAAAATTTCCCGTTATTGTCTCCCATTATTTCAAGCATTACGGGTTAATTTTTTCATAATCAGCTGGTTAAAAATTAAGATGTTCTCATAAAATGCCGTTTGGGGACTCCTTTGATTCAGAATATTTAATTTTTGCAGTATCATATAACCAAAAATGATATTAATTGTCTTGAATATTATTACTTTTTCACTAAAATATCATGAACTCTTTACAAATAAGAGTATATACAAGGTTAAAAGTGCAGCTTCATTTTTAGGAGTTATAATACCATTTTCCCCCTGTAAGTCTTTAATTGTGAACTTTGCACTGTTTACAAAACTGCAGAATTTGTCTTTGTTTCAAATAACAACATACTTGGCATAAGTAAATTGTTATCCTGGTCAAGGCTTCAGACAAAATTTCATACAACATTTCCTTGCATATGAGATAATTACCATCACTGGTAAGTTAACCATTAAACTTGCATCCCTTTTTTTAACTTTAGTAAGCATGAACCTTTAAGTCTCCAAAAGATTTTATTTAATGAAAAAAAAGGCTTTTTTGAAACACAAGAAGTACAAATTAATCACTCCGAAATTTGAAATGAAATGCAATGAAATGTAGGATTAATTTCCTACAACTGTCAGATTCAAGGGAATATTTATTCTCTCTCGATTCTTTCACAACAAAAGAGATGATTTCAGCTTCCCAATTGTGAACTTTCCATTTCTATGTACCAACATTCCAGCGCCTGCATATGGAGTATATGTCTGCCAATTGATACGATAGTTCCTTGCTTGTATTTGGTAACATGATTTCCTTGATAGAGGATTGCTACTCACAAGGAAGCTAATTAACCAAGAGTTCCAAATGGTGAAAATGAAAGTAATCGTTTGTAAATCTTACTGACGCCATCCGATATGGAATAACCGTTTCACAGATGATATCGGATATGTTCCGTATGTCATAGCTACAATTCCCTTTCCCTTTTCACGAATGTGACCTATCAAATAAGACTATTTACCGGATTTGTCATCACATAAGAAACACAATGGGTGTCACATGTGGAGCAGGATCTGCTAACCCTTCCGGAGCACCTGAGATCACCTCAAGTTTTGGGTCGAGTTCGTGCTACTTTGTCTTTAGTTTTCTATGTTGTGTGTTTTGTATTATTATTTGTGTGTTTGTCTTTTATTTTTAGCCATGACGTTGTCAGTTTTATTTTCTATCTATGAATTTGACTCCCCCCCCCCTGGTATTTTTCGTCCCTCTGTTACATAAGTTATAAGACGGGTTCCAAATGTGTAGCAGGATAAACTTACCCTTTCAAGAGCATTGTGATCATTATCGGTATTTTATATCTTCTTTTGGATTTGGAGGGGGCGTATTGCATGGTATTAAGTTTTTAGTTTATGTTTTGTATACCATTGTTCGTCTTCTGTTATTATTTTTTTTCATTTAGTTGTCAGGTTGTTTGTCCCTTTGGTATTGCTCGCCTCTTTTTTACCCTTAAAAAGAGATATAATTTTTTTATTGGTTTTCTCTTAGACTTATTAGTTTGACAGCTCCTGTAATATCGTTGGCCCCTCTCTTGATATACTTGTAAAGAAAGACATCTTTACTATTTCTATAAAGGATTTATAATTAAAGTCTATATAGTATAATATATAAAGTACCGTCCTCAATTGTATACCTTGCTATAAAACAAAACATATTTTCATGTGTTCGTCATTTCCTTTGCGGTATCATGTCCAAGGTTTAGGTTGTCTTTCGGACACAGTTTTACATCTAACCCACTTGTTTTATTAATTAATTATTTAAAGTGTGTCATAGATCAAATGTATTCCTTCAGTGTATGTTTACTATTTTTTTTTTTTTTTTTTTTTTATTAAGTTCAGTCATTTCAATTGTTATTTGACAGTGTGTCTTTCTCTGTTGGGATGTTACACTATTGTCTCAATGTGGGTGAAGTTTGGCGCCTGTAAGAATGTTTCTACCGATTCATTGATTTGCACCAGTCCTAAGTCAAGAACCTGATGTTATGTTGATGTCTTGTGTAAATGTTGTTCCTAAGAGTTTATCGTATCTAGTTGTAAGATTACCTTGGACAAATTAAACTCTGATGATCACTTGGTGTCGGTCGTCCGTCGTCGTCGACATTGTTTTCGTCTTCGTCTGTTACATTGCCAACATGGATAAAGATAGAATATAGGAATAAAATGCAGTTTTTTTATTATATCTCTGAAACTGAAGCATTTAGCGCAAACATGACGCGCTAAAAATGATGATCAGGCTTAGATCTATCTTCCCTGAAATTTACTTTTCTTCTGTTGCTAACGCTGAATATGTAATTTTAAGAACGTTTGCAGTATTTGATTTTTCTCGTGAATATTTTTTACTACAGATAGAGAGTATCTGTAAACAGCGATAATGTTCAGCACAGTAAGATTTACAAGAGGGCAAATTTCGGCCTATTGTTGCAGGACCGCAGTGTCCAACTCATAGATTGAGCCATTTCATTGACCTAATTTTGAAACCTTTATGCAAATATGTACCTATTTTTATCCGTGATAATTTTGATTTTTTTAAATCATTTACCAGCCGAAGTCAAAGAAGATCAATGTTGGTAAGCTTCGACGTAACAAGTCTTTACACCAAAGATTTTCGAATAATTTTTTGTTGGAGGGATTGAAAATCATACTAGATAATAGCACCTTTTTCTTTGATGGAAAATATTATCTACATATCTCTGGTACAGCTATGGGAACAAAAGTTGCTCCCACATACGCAACTTTTGTGATGGGATTTCTGGAGGATAAAATGTATCAACAAGTTGAAAGTGAATTTGATACAGCTTTTAAAGTGTACATAAAATCGGAATGGAAGCGATTTTTAGACGACTGTTTTATCATTTTAAACAAAAGTCACAATTTTGTCACAAGAAGTTTCATAGTCTGATAAACACATTACATCCTTCAATTAAATTTACCATCCAATCTACCGAACATAGACTGCCATTTCTAGATATTTTAATACTAAAGAATGGAACAACCTGAACCACAGATATATATTATAAGAAGACGGACACCCACCAATACCTGAATATTCATTCATGTCATCCTAAACATACGAAAAGAAACATCCCGTTTTGTCTTGCACGACGTGTATGTACAATTGTAAGTGATGAGTTCACGAAGGAATTACGTTTGAATGAACTAAAGGTGTTTTTGAGAAAGAACAAAACTATCCAAACCCACCAATAGAAAAGAGAATAGAAAAGGCAAAAGCTATGCCAATAGCGAAACTCAGGTCCACACCACGTAAAGAGAGTAATACAGAACTTATCTCGTTTGTTAGCACTCATAACCCGAACAATCCTGACATATTCAACGTCATAAAAGCAAACTTGCCGGTTTTACAAAAAACGAAAAAAAAAAAGCTTTTCCCTACAGAAAAAATCCTGAAAAGGAAAAGACAGCCTTTAAATCTTAAAAAGATTTTAACAAGGGCTAAGTTTTATGACCCAAATGGAATACAATACAACGTTTCAAAATGTTATGACCCTAGGTGTGGTTTTTGTGAATATATGGCAACCGGTCCGCAAATAACATTAAAAAACGGCCAAACCAGTGTTCCAAATGCAGACATGAATTGCAAAACGGTAAACCTAATTTACTGTATTGTATGCAACACTTGCAAGGAATGGTACATCGGACAGACTGGCAATTCAATTTGTCAAAGAGTTCGTGTTAACAGACAACAGATACGAGATCCATCCACACGAATGCAAGATGTGAGCGAACATTTCGAAACGTGCAGTAGTGGAAGATTCACCGTATATCTGTTCTATAAAATGAACCAATCGAACAAATATAAAAGACTGGCAAAGGAAGCACACTGTATAAAGGAATTTCAGACAAAATTAAACGGATCTACGTAAACACGTTTGATTTATCTCTCTTTATCGTTATTTTAACGTAATAAACGTTACCAACGGCAGTGTCGTCAAGAACATTGATATTTCGGATAACAGATATCCTGAATGTTGTACCCTTTTTGACTTATTATATACGAGAGCCCAGGTGGTCGTGTGGTCTAGCGGGACGGATGCAGTGCAGGCGATTTGGTGTCACGATATCACAGAAGCATGGGTTCGAATCCCGGCGAGGGAAGAACAAAAAAATTGCGAAAGCAAATTTACAGATCTAACATTGTTGAGTTGATGTTTAGACGAGTTGTATATATACATAAGTACGTCTGATATATTATATATAACTCGTCTACTCATCAACCCAACAATGTAAGATCTGTAAATTTGCTTTCGCAAATTTTTTGTTCTTCCCTCGCCGGGATTCGAACCCATGCTACTGAGATATCGTGACACCAAATCGCCTGCACTGCAGATATAGGATTGTTGATTTGATGTTTAGAATATATATGCCGATAAAGTATTGCATCTGACCTGTTAAAACATTTTCCAGGTAGTCTCAATGAAATTTCTTCCAAAATTGCGGACTCTAATTTTGTAAAGTATAAAAATTTAGATCATCATACATCGTTCCAGACAACCTCGAACGACCTCGTTCAGATTGTCGTAATGCATGAAATTCATTAAATATTAGTACTGAACGCTAGGCATCCAACGATCAATATCTCTTAATCAGATGTGTGTATGTTATAGGTCTTTTGTGAATTATTTATTTTCAAACATCATTTTTCTTTGTTTCGGTTTTGCCCACGTATATCCTCTGCCTTATCGATTATTAGATAGATGATTCGCCCATTGCTATGGTAGATGAGAGGAGCTGGGTCTAAATTAAAATCGATAGAAGTATTCAATTATTTGCCAAAATATAATTCATGTCGTGTTGATTTTTTAATTTATTCTTTTTTTATATATAAAATATGAGAAGATAGCACATCAAATTTGATTTCAGAAGTAATCATGTGGTCACAGGACAGTTGCATTGCTACAAAACAAAATTCCTAGCACATTTCGTCGGAAAATATCTATATCTGTGTATATTAGTATTTCAAGTTTGTTTTCAAATTTTTGTATCATGATTACCATATTTTGACATTTAGAGAAAACATTTCGCATAGAAATCATTTTGACCACGTTCAGGTCACCAATAATATCTTTAGGAGTCGGAAATTTCTATAAAAGTGATAACTAGCACATGTGCAATTAGGTGGTTAAGACATGCAGATAGATGCGAGATCCTGACAAAGCAATAAATGTGCATCAGAAAAGTTTATTAAATCAGTTATAGTATATTTGTTTTGAAATGTAAGCAAACTCTGAAAAAATCAAACGCTCTACTATATCAACTAATGGATTGAACGGAAACAACTGTATATTCCTGTCTATAAATAACTTCGATGATAAATGATAAATGATATATATATTTATTGAAATCAGAGATCAATATTTGAATACGATTGACTCAGCTTCAAACTTCTTATTAAAGATCAGTTCAATGTTTTACCGATAGATGCTCTTTGAAAATTTGACAAATTATATTTGAAAATTTGTACATGGCAATTGAAAAAGTTTTATAATTTAAAAAAAATCATAAACAGACTTTTTTATCACATTAAAATAAATCGAGCGCGTCGAGTTGAATTCACAAAACATAATCTATGTATTTTCCATGTAAAGATACACCTATTAAAGGTCATTTAACATCTGTACGTAGAAACAATTAAATTCAAACCTGTCTTAACTTCTTCTTAGCAATCGATTTAAAATCAAATTTGTATATATAAGAAACTTTGCTGAGATGATTATCTACAAAAGACTGAAATCTATATAGCCCAATAACAAATATGTTTGACATATTGCTCTTATATGATGAATAGACATTACTACTAGTGTCAAATTTCAAGGTTAAGCACAGGTTTGAATTTCCTCTCTCAAACCTATCTGATATTATCAAAACATTTTCAACTTAATGCACTCTATTCTTTACAATTTAAATGACGATTGCATGCTTGCTTACATTTATATCATAATTAGTCATCCCTGATGAACGGTTCAGTAAATAGAACTGTAACATAAAGACCAATTCCAAGTTAAAAAGTTTGGTGTTCAAAAAATGAATAAACAGATCCTTTGTGAAATCAATTATATTTATACGGTTCTCTGATATTGTTATATACGAGCCAGCGAGTCAATATGGATCATAATTTTATTTAGATTAATGTAAAATGAGATTATATAGATATAGGAAGATGTGGTGTGAGTGCCAATGAGACAACTCTCCATCCAAATAACAATTTAAAAATTAAACCATTATAGGTTAAAGTACGGCCTTCAATATGATAACAATTTAAAAATTAAACCATTATAGGTTAAAGTACGGCCTTCATTATGGTTATTTAAAATAAAAACTGCTTTAAAGATTTGTAATTTGATACAACGATAATGTGCTTTAGAGGGTCATATTATATAACTCCTTTGTAGTAAGCATTCCTGTGTTTGTGATTATTACGTTGAAATAATCTTATCTGTCTATACATGTATTTTATGTTGAACAAAAATCTTACGCATTCAGGAGCGAAGGTCGAACCAAAACATTTTTATATCCCAAAGTTTTTCCCATTAACTAAACAAAAACTATTCCAAATGCTCTGAATTTCAACATTAGCAACTATGATTATTCATCTATACAAATCTCATACGTACTATCTTGTCCAGGGTTCTATTCACCAAGTAATTTCATATATGGTAGTTGTTCTATATGACAATTGTTGTCCATTCATTTGTGTGTTTGATCTTTTGATTTTGACATTTGATTATCGAATTTCCGTTTAGAATTTTTCTCGGAGTTCAGTATTTTTATGTAATTTAACTATTTTCTATCATCTTGAATATTTAATATATTTTAGTTTGGCCAACATAAATGTCTTACAATTGGTGGGTTACACGTAAAATTTAGTTTAGAATATTCAAAGTTTGTTAAAAGCCCTGTGTTAGAATAATATTATATACACGACATACTTCGCCTGTTTATTTTAATTTTCAAAACAAGTTGACAACAGAATAAGAAACACAAACTTAAAACTGACCAACACTAGTTCCACTCTAAACTTGGGGTAAGTAGATTTTGCAAATGATTCATATTGAGTAGTACATCTTATCCAGGCCTCGTTAACGTTAGTATATAGCATTTCAGTGATAAAGTTAGTACTTGTTAGTGCACAATATCTATATATATAAATAGTAATAATGACATGTATATAACTGAATAGAAATAAGAAAACATGATGTATTATAAATTATAATTCATGAAATTAATTTAATTTTTGCTGCAACCAGATTATGGAATTTTTCATATTTGCCTTCTTTATTTATCAATAATTCTTATATCATTTGCATATCTATAAATACTTGAATTGCATTGGTCAAGTAGAATTTTTCTCTTGGTTTACACTTCGATAAACCATGTTTCCGAAACTACTTTTGTAAGCTATTCATGCGCGATACACATTCTTGCAGGGATACTGGGATCTTCAGCAAGTTGAGATTATAAAACAATTGCATAACAGTTGTTTCTATTCTAATGCATATATAATTAAAAAAAAAAAGAAGAAATAAAATAAATGCACTTGAGCTTCGAAAATGTATAAAAATAAAATTTGAATAAAATTCCGGGAAATTTCACGAATAATTTGGCGAATTTACGTCATGGCAAAACACGGCGTCATACGATTGAAAACTTCCAGACGGAAGATTATTTCGTTACTTGTACGCTTCAAATTCGGATAGTATCTAATTAAAATGAAGTTTTTGAGGTAGGTGCTAGTTCATTTTAGATTCTGTTGCATTTATAGAACATTTAAATTTTTAGAAAGTCAAGATGGCGGCGTACTCCTTGGTTACGACATGCCATTGTGCTTCTGATGGTACATATAGTAACCATCAAAGTAATAATGTAAATTAATAATCGCGTATGTTTGGCTGAAGAATTATAAGGATTAAACACATTTTTTCTAGAGGTTATTGATGTGTAAACCGGGTCTCTAACTCACAAACTTGACATAAAAGTCCTTCGGAGTTAACCGCCCAGGTTTACACACCAATAACCTCTAGAAAAAATGTGTTTAATCCTATAATATTTCATGATATTGAAGACATTCTTTTTTAAACATTTCAAACACATTAATTTGTAATCTTTTATATTAATGTCTTGTGGGTGTTATTCTTTTCAATTTGTTGATCATTTTTAATCACACTCACACACTCACTCACCAATCCGACCCTCCCGCCAACACACTAACACACAAACACACACAAATAAATCGTTACTGCTCAGATTGTAGCATACGTCATAACTGTTCTATTATTGTTGATGATATTAATCTATCGTATTGATGACCATGTTGCTAAAAAACAAGAGGTTTTAAATTTAGATCGATGTTGTGCCAAATTCTCGTATTTAATAAATCACAGTTAAGCAATCTAAAATAATGTCTGCTGGTACCATGGTGAGATAGATTTTATCAAATCCTTGTATATATTATGGGAGTGGAGTTTGTCGATGAGCTTGTTTCTAGCTACACAATTACAAGTAGAAATTTACAATACTGGTCATTTTGAGATTCATGCCCCTATCTATCATGTCTATCAAAAAAAATGCATTTTTTTTTACAATAAGACAAATCAGACACCAAAGAAAAGAAAATCACAAGTAATGACAAAGACCACACCAAAACGACGTTAAGATACCGTATATCGGGGTTTTATTTCGTGTGTTCAATTTTCGCTTTGTTCGCGGCACCTTCAGAAAGGCAAAAATTTAACTCGCGTGAATTTCGCCGCCTATTTTTAGTTTTACAGATTTTCTTTAAACATTTCATATATAAAACTGCTATCGAGTTTACAGTAAATTAATGTGTCCAATCATTTTACCCTTAGAGTGAAATTACATTTTTCAGATATAAAATCCGTCTTTTGTGTTGATTGGTAGATAAAAAGAGTGTGTATAATAATAATTAATTGAGATATTTGTTTTAACAATGATTAGATTTGCTTATCATACCTATCATATATTTCCACTATACAGATGTCTATTATATGTTCACAAATGTTAATTACCGAAGTTTATTGATTGATGTTATAACCCGATAATTTGGCATTTAGTGTAAAAATTAAATTAAAATAAATCTAATTTTAACGGATATTTACACAAATCTGCTTTCAAAATGATATGTAATACTAGCACAAACTTGATTAAATACTTCATTTTTACCATGCCACAAAAGACAGAATTTAAACGATTATTGAAAGATCTCCAAATATGTGTATTTAAGTTTGAAGTACACGTATTTATATGTAATCTATAATCTGTCTGTCATTAACATTAACATCTTGAACAGCACAAACGGTGATTTTTCGCGTGTATTTTTAAACTGAGCGAAAATTATACAAGGCAAAATCAAATTTTCAATTTTGTCATCAAATCACGAATAAAACCCAACGCGAAAAATGCCGATATACGGTATATAGATTTTCCCAGGTTTTCGTTTAAGCTTGTCATAGTTGATTAGATGTCTCTCTAATCATTGTTTCTATTTCGGTTTTATTTGGACACTCTTCTTGGATCTTTTTTGCAAATTCTCTTATTGCGGATGATATCTTATGTGAATTCTTCTTGTGGACATCAATAGCTGAATCTACCAAAGTGTAAACATCTAGTGGTATTAACAAAATCCCAACAATTCCACCTGCTATATGAAGACCTCTCGCAGCAGGTCCAAAGGCCTTGAATAAACCACCTCCAATTCTTACACCATTCAGTGCTACATCATCAAAGGTAGTTGCAATGCGAAGCGATGTTAAGATGGTTTTTGCAATTATATCCCAACCTGTACTCTTTACTGCCTGGCCAGTTCCGAAAACAAGTTTTACCCAAAATTTAATCCAGTGTGGAAACGTTTCTTCCATACTTGAAGAACTGTCTGCTTGCTTAGCTTTCTCTTTTAACGTGTTGCCTATTTCTAGGCATTCCGTTTTCCATGCTTTCATTTTCTCATTGTACCTCTTTATAATTTCTTCAGCTGCTTTTTTTCGATTTCTTGAAAGAATAGCATCAGTTGCTGCAGAACCACCCAACGTAACTCCCCCTGCTCCGGCAATAACACCACCTACATGATATGAATAATAATAATGCCGTAATATATATGTTCGTATGAATATTACACGAATTACAAAACTACTTAAAATAAAACTCTGAAAGTTATTACATAGAAATAAATGAACATGCAATTGAAAACCTAGTAGACTTCTCAAATTGCAAATTAGCACATAGTTATCATATACATACACTGAAAACAATTATTGTGCTTTTGTGGCTGGGTTTAGAACCTGTCTAATTTTTTTTATAGAAAAAGGTGTAATATTTTCCCTTTCCCATTTAGAAAATTAGATTTAATTTCGTATGTATTTCTCAGAATGCTTCTTTTATTCTTATACGTAAAGGCGAATAATTTAATTTAAGACTTGTCGTCATATGAGTAAATTTGAGGTCTCAAATTTTATTTTGCAGCTCATTATTTGATACATGCTAAAATACAAAATGTAAACAGATATTGTGTCATAGAGACAACAACCTGACCAAAAATCAAACCATGATCAGCTCAAGAACATTAAATTTTGTGGCATGACACAAAGTTATCATCTTTCTTCCGAAGGTAAAATATTTCTTAAATAGTAGAAAGTTCAAATTGTGGAGCGAATAACATTTTAATGTTATTCCATTACACTTTTATACATGGTTTTTGAGCTTTGGTTTGCCCACGTTAATTTGTTATTGTACCTGCAACAGTAAGCCCCAAAGAAGCTCCAAATGTTACAAAAGAAAGACCAAAGCCAACGGCAGCCATAACACCTCCAACAATTCCTGCAGTGGATCCACCAATTTTCGCCTTCGAGATTCTTCCAAAATGTTCGTCTAGGTTATCAGCCAGATTATTTATTTCTTTTACAGTTTGCTCGCATGACTCAGTCCACTCAAAAAGTGTTTCCTTAAAGTGACACAGTCGTTGCCTAGTTATACTGTTTGCCATATTCTGCTGGTATCGTGCGATTCTGTCAATTAGATAACAAAATGAATTTGATCATACAAGTAAAAAGTGAATTCGATAAAATGATTATATTTCAATGCAATACATTGGACTACAGCTCATATGTTTGTTGTCTTCCATGTCAATTATTCTAATAGATCTCTTATGTGTTTAACTGAACAATATTACACGAAATTGGTTAGTCACATAATCAACCATACACATTTTGAAGGATTTTATTTCTGAATTCAATGTTGTTTGTTTTAATGGATTTTGTGATGAAAAAAGTACAGCAAAGATAATGTAAAATTGAGAATGGAAATGGGGAATGTGTCAAAGAGACAACAACCCAACCAAAGAAAACAAACAGCAGAAGGTCACCAACAGGTCTTCAATGTAGCAAGAAATTCCCGCACCCGGAGGCGTCTTTCAGCTGGCCCCTAAACAAATATATACTAGTTCAGTGATAATGAACGCTATACTTATTTCCAAATTTTACACAAGAAACCAAAATTGAAATAATACAAGACTAACAAAGGCTGATTGCTTTCATATATTTGTCCATGAGCATTCATTATGAAGTTAAATCCAGAAAAACGCCTCAGACGAAATTTAAACGTGTTGCTTTTATTCAATTATAATATTGATAAAACCATTTAAACATGCTTTTTGGAAAATAATTTCATTCCATGTTATTGGAAATTTGGCGTCTTTACAAGATAAAATTGATGGTAAAAACACAAATCATTTATTAGTATGCAAACTATATCAGTCAATGTTTTGTTAATTCGATTGTAACTTGGTTTGCTTTGTCATATATTTATATATCGTTCACACATGCAAAATGTGTTGTATATAGAGAATAATACATGGCAAAATACGTATCATATGTCGTATCATCCCTAGACATCAATATCAGCCCAAGGGCCTTTAGGCCCGAGGGATGATATTGGTCGAGGGTGATACGGCATGTGATACGGATTTTGCCATGTATTATACGCTTTATCATATATTTCAACAGAAGAGTATTATATTATATGAACTGTTTTCTGATCCATAGCACTGGGTTACCTTCAGTTTTACTTGTGTATTATTTCAAAGGATTTGAAAAGAACCATCAACTTACTAATCCGGAGCACCTAACAATTTGCGTGCTGTTGTTTTAAAAAAAAAATGTTTATTATTGTTTTTATTTGTGTGTTTTGTACTTTTTATAGTTGCTTTAGTGTGCCAAAAATATGACAACTTGACGTCACATACAATAAAGAAAACTTTACGTTCGTGACGTCACATACCAAACAATGACGTCATTCAAAAAATTTACTTTTTTTAGGAAAAAATTTCTTGAGCCAAAAAAAATTAAACGGACTTTATGTAAAAAAAAAAAAGAAGAAGTGTGATAAAGGGTTGAGGTGCGATTAAGGATATGCGATAAAGGGTAGGGGTGTGGTAAAGGGTATGCGATAAAGGGCGCGCTTCAAAGTTGCGCGATATGGATTAAACAGCAGGCTATTTATCACATATGCAAAACTACTGTATTTACTACTAAACATATGATAAATATATATCATCATCTCCTTAACTATGTTATTTAGTTAATGAGAATAAAGATCTATCTATCATCTATATATCTATCATATCTGAAGTGGATTAACGATTTCAAAAAAAATGTTTAAACATTGTCTAGTCAGTAATTCTTTAATGCGGAATCGAGTGTTTTTAGTTTGTAAGTCCGCATGGTGACCTTCAGTTGTAACACCTGTTATGTCATCTCTGCTTGATATTTGATTCATTGGTAATCATACCGTATCTTCATACTTTAACAAAAAAAATCATTTCAAATATATTCCAGTCGGATAATTACATTATGTCATTAACTATGAAGGGTAATGAAATAACAGTTAATAGATCCTTCTCAATTGATCATCTTGATTTTTATCAGATCAATTAATTATCAAAGCAAACCATTAAGTGATAAATTGTAAACTTTAATCGAGGTCATCTTTGTTTGGATATCAAATATTGCATTGAATGTTAACACTGTATTGTTTTCTTCATTTTATTATCATTTTGGCAGACTTTATTTACGTCAGACACGCATCTTAATCTAGATTGTCAGGTGTGCTCAAATGTAATAAAGATTCAAATTGAATAAAAAAAAAACGAAGTTGAAGAGCTGCATCAGCAAAACAGCAAAAAATATGCCGCTGTGGCAATACATGTCTTGGGTAGCTTAACGTGTTTTCTCTTACATTTCACAAATTTATTAAAAGAAAATGACGTGACAATGTCATCACATACTGCTGGACTTGCTATTTGGGAAATAAAGTCCACCAGCAATGATATGGACCCAGTTGAAATAATCATCATACGATACCCAGTTTATAATTTGTTTTAGCAGATCCGTTTCATCAAAAAAGACTGATCGTTGACATGAGCATTACCAGTACCAATCTTAATGCACGAGTTGAGCATTTTGGCATTAATATATCTTTTATGATACTCAAGGCAAAATAAAACAAGTTGAAAATCATTGCAAACATAGTGATTTAAAAAAGCGTTTCGAATTATTCAAAATTAATAGATACAATATGACATAACAATACAAGCGTTAAATTCCTAAAACATGCTTATTTAACAGTAACTGTTATGGCGAAATTAATAAACCAAGTATATAGAAAGTATACAAATTCAAACATACCAAATTAAGACACTACTTTTTTGTTAAAAGAAGAATAACCATGTATCATTAACTACACGATAAGAAAACATAAGGGAAACAACAATGGCTGTATGTCGTATTAAATAATGATGATTCTTTACAGTTATATAGATAGTTGTTGTATATCTTTCCTAAGAATTTTGCATTATAAGGACATATTTTCAAAGAATTAACAAAAGCGGCGACTGATTACAACAAACTTTATCAAATGTTTTGAAGATGAAATTTTAAATACTAGTATTATACTTTCTTTCCGTCAATATATTATACCATTATACAAAAAAGAGAAAAGCAAAAATAACGAACTCTGAGGAAAATTCTAAGCGAAAAATTGCTCACTAAGTAAATTTCAAATTCAAAAACTCTAACATATCAAATGAAATGATAATACCTGTCATAAATATAACTTTGTTATGTAGAAAATTGTGAATTGAACTGTAAACCTTAGTTTTAAAACAAATATAGAATTTGGAGGATTTAACGTCTTGTGGCATACATAAAAAGCATTTTCAGGACCGGACCGGACCATCGAGCTTAATAGATGTAATGTGCATCCTATTTCATTATATCTTTTAATTATACAAAATTAATTATTAAGCTTAATTTTCAATTCAAACTCATTTAATTAAAAAAAAACACAATGTATACATTTTTGGGTTCCGAAGCGTTTTTCGTATTTACCTTTAGCAGGAACGCTTACACCCAATGTTAAAAAGCCAGGAATGATTAAAAACGGTGTAACTTCAATTAATTAAAACATACAAAAATTAATTCGGTACGATCCCTATATTTCATTTTTCCTGCTGAGTTAGGTCCCAATTAAAAGTCTTGTGCCTTTGTCTCTTTGACACATTCCCAGTTTCTATTATCAATTCTATTCAAGACCCATTATTCTTATACTTTCGTCCGGGTTTTTTTTCCACATCTAAGACTATTAAAAATTGCGTTTATAAACCATCCACATTGCTAATAATAATTATCAAAGGTACCAGGATTATAATTAAGTACGCCAGACGCGCGTTTCGTCTACATAAGACTCATCAGTGACGCTCATATCAAAATATTTATAAAGCCAAACAAGTACAAAGTTAAATAGCATTGAGGATCCAGAATTCCCCAAAGTTGTGCCAAATACAGCTAAGGTAATCTATGTCTGGGATTAGATAATCCTTAGTTTTTCAAACAATTCAAAGTTTTGTAAACCGGAAATTTATAAAAATGACCACATGTTATTGATATTCATGCCAACACCAAAATGTTGACTACTGGGCTGGTGATAACCTCGCGGACGAAACGTCCACCAGCAGTGACATCGACCCAGTGTTGTAAACAATTATCAAAGGATTCTGTTTTTTTTTTGTATATCTTTTAGCTTTAACAATTAAGTACAGCAAAAATAATTTGCATGTTGTTTTTTTTAAATATTGATGTTAAAATTTAAACATGCATTAGGAAACAATTCAAATTCCATGATATTCAAAATTCTTTACCTGTGATCTTGATGTCTTCATAAGATAAAACTTATGCAATAGATACAAGGTATTTATACGTGTGTAAACGGTCTCGCTCTGTTTGTATATACCTCGATTGCCACGTGTTATTCTTCGTCACATCTTAAATCTTACGTGTTTTGAAGAATCGGTTTAACGACTGGGCATGTTATATAATATTTTAAAATACTTTTGCAATCCTTGACTTTACATAGCTTACACGGCATAAATGGAAACTGGAAACCAAAAACTGTGGAATGCTATTATGCTATCAGGACCTATAGTGGTACAAATTTCAAGTAGTTTTAAAACTCTACTTATTCTTATATAAAAGGATTTTCCGTTTAAAACATTTGTTTTTTTCAAATGCTTTTTTTAAGGTATATGGCATCATAATGTAGTATTATACAGTGTGCAAACATCTCTTCACGTTCATACATGCATTGCTATATTATCTCAATTTTTAGGATATTCAGTACCAGTACATTATTGTCCAATTGCAATACCTTGTCAGTGTAACACAATCAACAACCTGTATCTTGTGTTTTATATTTTCATAGGACCTCCAATATTTAAAAAACGAAAACGTTATAAAAAATTTCGTTAAAATGGTGATATTTTGGAAACCGTCAAATTGAAGATCTGGCGAAGAGCAGAGCGTATTTTGTGTTTACCAAATTTTAGGTTTCACATGCTTTATTTGTAGTACTTTATTAATTTATCATTTAGATGATATTTCGTGACTAAATGTGTCATGAAAAGTATGATTCAGCTTCCGGTATTTATATTGTAAGTGCCCCCGAAACTGAAATACTATTTTTTTTCTGATGCTTTATATTTATTTGAGTTTCTATTGTTAAACAGAAAGATAAACGAATCCTATAATTAAAAGCCAATTCATCTAATACGAAATACTGAGATATTTTAAAGACTTTGAAGTAATAAGTTTCTACTACGACAAATTTGTATCATCTGCGAATTTGTTTGTACTACTTTGCAAACAAGTGCAGATTTCGCTGACTACAAAACTAGGTATAATCCACCATTTTCTACTTAATGCCCGCGTCACACTGTCCCGACTTTTACGCCGATGGCAAAACGATTATGGAAATTTTCAAAATCGGGACTGATCGTATCCAGATCGGGCTATTCGTAGTGCCATCTTTAACCATCGTAGAACCATCGTCCATTTTTTCTAGTCTTCGGGGACAACTTCGGGAAGGGTTCTAAATTTTTTAACATGTTAAGGGTTCGTATTAAGTTCGTATCACCATCCTCACAATCGTAATGTCACCGGGAATGCATTTTTGAACATCGTATTGCCTTCGTGTTTCCATCGTTTCCATCGGGCAGTTTTGACATTACGATGTCTACATGAATGAATCACGAAGCTACTCGAAGTTCTTACGATGGCAACACGACTTCGTGAATACCTCGTAATCCCGTCGTGTTGCCACTGAATAAAAGTACGAAGGCGACAAGATGGAACTACGACGGCAATAAATCTAGCTAAATGTAAGTTAATTTTCGCGCTAAAATTTAAAATACATTTAAGGTAGCACAATACAAAGATTTCTTCACTCCCAATCAGACAACTTTATACTGATGTAATTCATTTCACCCTTCTTTATATTTTATAAATGAGGTACCAAAAGAAAGAAGAAAGATTAATCTTTCAAATTGTGATAATTTCCTTATGACATAATTATTACATACTTTATTACAGCGTTGTTTCTATTAATTCAAATGGAACAAGAAGAGTAGCTATTACAGGCTCAGAACTTACTTTTACAAGTAAAATATTATTTTTTGTCAATTTTTCATATCAAGTAACATAATGAAAAGCATAAACGCGCCTCGTACACCAACACTGTAGGTACACGTATATAGGGAAACCAACTTTTTCTTCGTTATTTTGATTTTTTATGTATCATCTGAGTTGTTGTCACACGAATGTTTACACCATAACCATTTTGTTTTCTATATGTCATATTTTACCGCATTTGTTGCTTTCTCCACATCCTTCCTTTTGTCTATATTATTATGATATTCTCCTGGAAAGAGCTCTTTTTGAATAAAAGTGATCAACGAACCTATTACCTTACCTTTAAGATAGATCAGTAAACAAGGGCATAATTATGGGTTATTATTCAGACTAGTCCACACATTTTACAGTTCAAACAAGGCAATGCCGAGCGTGGCACCCCCTCGTATGTAACCTATTAGGGACAAATATGGACACTATATTTTTATATGACACATGCAGAAAATGGTAAATTGAAAATGCATATTTGAAACATAAACTATTTTTTTTAGAAATCAACCAAAACATTCAGTAACTGTAAATACCTTTAATATTGTATTTAGAACCAGCAGGTAAAAACATGAGCAACCAATTTTCTGTGTATTATGCTATTTCAATGAGAAAAAACAAGTCCATCTGCATGACCTTGACCTTTGGCCTTGAACGGAAAAAATGTGGTTAAAATCTATTGAAGCATATTGGTTTTAGAGTGTCCACAAGGGTGATATTGCCTTGTATTACAACTGCCACTGTGACCTTGACCTTTGAACTTTAAAGTCAATACCGCTTAAGACATTCTTAACGAGTAACACCATACCAAGTTTTGAGCATTTTGGTTCTAGAGTGTCAATAACAATTTTATCTACACGCAACTTACATGTCTTTTAAACATCGTATGGCCATCGCGCCATCATCGTAATCCATCGTGTAGCCTTCGTGATCCATTGTGTAGGCTTCGGGTGAGATAGGACGCTTAAATACCCGTCTTCGGTTAACCTTCGTATGTCCATCTTTTGCTATCGTAAATAATTTCGGCACCATCGTATAGACTTTGTTATTCATCGTACATGCATCGGTCACTTTTTGGTATTTTGACGAAATCGGGACCAACTTCGTACGAACTTACAATTTTCGCATTCGGGTGTCAATCGTATATAAAAATCAAGACAGTGTGACGCGGGCATAAAAATATACCTGTACCAATTCAGGAATATCACCACAGTTGTTATCCTTCGTTTATTGTGTTTGAGCTTTTGATTTCGCCAAGTGATTAGGGACTTTCCGTTTTGAATAAATTTCGGGCTCAGTTTTTTTTAATTGCAAATAATCTTTCCTTTCTGAGCGGTAAGTGATTTATGATTGTAAATAAATAGAGGTAATGGCAACCACAATAACCAAACATCCAAATAGATTTTCAGTTGAAAAACATGATTTGGGTGAATAGGTTATCTCTATATTATATTACCTTTGTTAATTATAGCTTGCTCCGTCATTTGTGTTTGATAAGATATTGTTTTGTCCTGCAATTAGGTGTCCTACTATACAGATACAGCCATACAGATATCGCTATGCTGTATATGTATACTATACAGACATCGCTTTAAAGCTCCGCCCACTGCCGGACTGAGTATTGTTTGAACCTGTGTGACCTCAAAATATGTATTCCAGTTGCATTCCAATGACGATGACAATTGTTGATTTCAAAACTTGAATGTATATAATTGTGTTACAAAATCAACCATGTCAATTTCAGCATGCATGTTTAGTGAATGTCAAGTCTGAAGCGTAGGAAAACTCGTACACTTCTGTTTCAAATTTGACATTTTGTTATTTGTTTTTACTGTTGAAATTAGTTGTTATGTTTAAATAGATAATTATTCACCTTGAGTGATGTATTATTGTTGACCATTCGAGATGCTGTTTTTGCGAACTCGTCTTCAGCGTAATGTGTGATTTTGATATTACTACGCGGGCCTCAAGGGATTACAAATCGAAAATAAATGCTTAATATGTTAGTTTTTGTGTCTTTCAAAACACAATTAATATATAGAATTAATTGCAGGATAAAGACAATAACTGTTTAGTGTCTTTAAATATCAGCTGTATTCGGCTCGAAACAGGTGTAGTAGCTCGCTAAAAGCTCGCGTACACATTGTTTCCTAGCATCGTACAAATACAGCTGATATTTAAAGACACTCAACAGTTATTGTCTATGTACACTATTGTGAACGATTATAACTGGCATGCATATCAAGGAAAAGTATAATGTTTGTTCTTTTAAACAGCATTCAAATTAATTCATAACACCACTATTTGTAAAAGATTGATACACCCCTTCAATTGATTACATAAAGTATTTAATAGTTGTTCTACTCTAGTCAAAATATAGCATATATACATCATTGAAAAACTTTTATTGATATGTATACTTTAAAGAAAAAATGCCTGGTCGATAACGACATGATTTACAATTTAAAAGATGCTGATATGTATCATCAAACACGCAAACAGATACAAGACCGTTGATTTTCTCATTTTTAATGGTTTTATAATAGTCAGTTTATGGGTTCTTTATAGTTTGCTGTCCGATGTGATCCAAGGATCCGTGTTGAAGACCGTACCTTGACCTATAATGATTTACTTTTACAAATTGGAACTAAGATCGGTAGTAGTATCATTGGTACAACATCCTCTTATATCTATTTTGATTTATTTTAGTATTCTATATTTTATTCTACATTTTCAGGGTAACAAATGATTAAAAAGACAGGTACATAATAACAGATAATATCCAGCATGTTTACAACCAAAATCGTTTCGGATTTTATAATTTTGGTTTTACTGTCTTTCAGGGTATCACCAGCCCAGTAGTCAACACTTCTGTGTTGACATGAATATCAATGGTTAGGTCATTTCTATAAATTTCCTGTTTACAAAACTGAATTGTTGAAAAACTAAGGATTTTCTTATCCTAGTCATAGATTACCTTTGGCACAACTTTTTGGAATTTTGAATCCTCAATGCTCTTCAACTTTCTTCTTGTTTGGCTTTATAAATCTTTTGATTTGAGCGTCACTGATGAGTCTTATGTAGACGAAACGCGCGTCTGGCGTACTTAATTATAATCATAATACCTTTGATAACTATTTCATGTTATATTTTGTCGCACCGAAATATATTTCTATAGAAATTGCTTTTTTACAAGTACTTGCAATATTGTGAATTTGTTTCCCTTTGTCTAAAGTGAAATTTACTTTTAAAAGTTAATACTACGAACATTTGCACTGTCAACATATAAGAATCGATATACTGATAGTGATAATGAAACAGATACCAATATTTGAGATACATTTAATCGTTTTAAACATTCAAAGAAAAAAAATAAAGTTAATAACAAGTACCTAAAACTTAAATTATTCGGCATCCATTGTTTGTAGACGAAACGCGCGTCTGGCGTACTAAACTATAATCCTGGTACATTTGATATCTATTTTATGTTATATTTTGAATACAAGCTTATCAAACCCAGCACTTGAAATTATTACTCGAATTAGATTAAATCAGAATAAAATCTCAGATATATAAGTTATAACTTGAAAATAAAAGGTTTAAAATCTCCTTGTATTATATATTTAATAAAACATAAGACAATATAAACAAAATCAATCAGTGAAAAGGGGACTTCAGAAATAATGGAAAACTGTTAATTAAAGTAGTATAACCCATGTATAGATTCTACGACGCTAAAGATAATTTTAAATCTCTATTTTTTCCCCCGCATCGCAGAGGGTTTTTTTTCAGTAAGAAACATACCCCTGTGTGAATAATTTTAAATTACGCGAGAATAACAGGGGTTTTTTTTCTTTCTAATTGTAAATGTAAACGTGATACGATGGCGCGGATGGTTTGTTACTGCTGATGAGTTGGGAGTTACTTTTTTGAAAATTGAAATTATCGCATACATGTTATTGATTCTAGGTCTGAAATTCTTCATTCGTGTCAAAGAAAGAGATAAAGATTTAAAACATGCCATCTTGTTTTTATACTATAACCAGTAAAAGTTTGAAATGGCCTATATATATACTTGACTGTATTGATTTACTCGACCAGTCTGAATTGGTCTAAATTTACTTCATAATACTCGCCTGAAATCTGTGGACTACTTTACAGTCTGAACTTGAGCTCGATTTTTATTCGACAACTACTTATTCATTTATTACATGTCTAAGCCATGCCCGACCTAGTTTGAACAATACACAACCTATTTTTTGTATTTATTTATAGTATTCAATCAATTTAGGAACTGTTCTTAACAATAACTATTTCCCCTGAGTATAAATTTGAACATTAATTTGAAGTTAAAAAAGTATTCAATATAGCATTGAAACCAACATTTATCAATAAACATAATAGAACTTCAACACCAAATTGATCAACACTTTCATATCATATATATATCACCTTTAAAACAAAAACAAAACAAGCTGATCAAATTTAATTTCAATTAAATCAAATTTAAATAATTAAATATGTTTGTCTTTCTTCTCATTTTTTGGTAAAATTGCGTCAAAAACTTCGAGTAGAAAAAAAGTGTTAACATTACATTAACTTCTGGATCGATGACTGGTCTAGCTATGAAAATACGGAAAGTCAAACAGAAAATAGCCAATAAAGCATGTGAAAAATCATCTTGATGATCTTTGAAGGCTAAATTAGTACTCAGCTGTCTAAAAATTAATTCTATTACACAATAACTTTCATATTTGAAAAATCCACCGGAGCCAAAATGCGAAACTTAACTCCTAACTGTATTGCTACCTAAGACGATTCCATTAATATGGATATTATATGGTTTGGGCTTATTTTTTTAACGTATATACTGAGAATTATACATCAGCATTTTCCCGCTAATTCTCTTTTCTATTATGGCTAACGATTTCATTTTTTTCTGTAGAAAGTGACGTTAATGATTTCTTTTTTGTCTGTAGAAAGTGACGTTTTCTCTTAATATACTATTACTTGAGCTCTATTACTTGTAATCGCTTTGGAGGCCAATCAGGCCGTTGTGATCCTGTTTGAAATGGAATTCATTTTTTTTTATGTCAGGTATTTTAATACAATTGATACAATATTCCATGGTTTGTATTTCCTATCATAATTTCCTTGATAGTGGATTGCTGCTCATAAGGAAGCTATTGAACCAAGAGTTCCAAATGCTGAGGTTGAAATCGTCCCCTTCGTAAATTTAAGGACGCCATCACGAGTTGGTTGACTGGTATGGAATAACCGTCTCAAAGATGATATCGGACATGTTCCTTATGTCGTAACTTTAATACCTTCCCTTTTCACGAATGTGACCTATCAAATTTTACTATTTACCGGAGTTGTAATAACATAACAACAATACGGGTGCCACATGTGGAGCAGGATCCACTTATACTTCCAGAGCACCTGAGATCACCCAAAATTTTGGTGGGGTTCGTGTTGTTTAGTCTTTAGTTTTCTATGTTGTGTCTCCTGTACTATTATTTGTCTGTGTGTCTTTTTTTTAGCCATGGCGTTTTCAGTTTATTTTCAATTTATGAGTTTGACTGTCCCTCTGGTATTTTTCGTCCCTCTTTTAAAATAAAGGGGAGGGTTGGGATCCCCTTACATGTTTAACCCCGTCACATTCTGTATGTATGTGCCTTTCCCGAGTCAGGAGCCTGTAATGCAGTGGTCGTCGTTTTTTTATGTGTTACATTTATTTTTTTTCGTTTATTTTGTGTACATAATTATTTAGGCCGTTAGTTTTCTCGTTTCTAATTTTTTTACATCGTCATTTCTGGGCCTTTTTTAGCTCACTTTGCGGTATGGGCTTTACTCTTTGTTGAAGGCCGTATTGTGACCTATAGTTGTTAAATTCTGTGTCATGGTGGTCTCTTGTGGACAGTTGTCGCGTTGGTAATCATACCACATCTTCTTTTTAATATGTAACGCTATATGCGATCTCTTGAAAATGATAAAACATTTTCATGTTTGTCTTCATCGTTGACAATTTAATTAACATTATGAAAACTGAAGCCACAACTCTAGAATTGTATAGATATAAAAAATACGATGTGGTATCATTGACAATGAGACAATTCTCCACAAGAGACCAAATAGCACAGAAATTTACAACTATAGGTCACCGTACAGCCTTCAAGAATAAGCAATGTCCGTACCGTATAGTTAGCCTTTAATAGGGTGATTTTTTCATATGTTCACTGCAAGGAAGTAGCTCATGTGGACTTTTGTGTGCCCAGAATGATAAATGATCATGATTTAAGAACCTTTTAAGAGCAAAAAATCATGGGGTATCAAGTTACACTGAAAAAAATGAAATTATGTAATAATTATGCATTTATATACTATACACCATTCAAATAAAGCACAACAGTTTGAGGCAAATTGAGATTTTGATGGTATTACATACATGATTTGCAATTAATTAAAAACAATTCTCAATGAAATCTTCTTCTGATGATGTAAATTCTAGTTGCACAGTTTTATTGAAAATTAGAGCAAAGTTGAAGAGACAGCTACATATAAAAGTAATGTTGTCCTTTAGGGTTATTATTTTTATGGCTCAATTGTTGACATTTAGGTAGAATATGTATACCTTTATCTATATATATTAATCATATTCCTAATAAAGTTAATAAAACTGTTGGGTTTGTGAAGTTTAATTTAGAGCTCATTTACAGCAAAAATATTGACCTTAGTATGCAGGAAAAAGACTTGCCAATTAACGTTATACAACCAATAAACAATCAATTAGCAGTAAAGATACACGCAGAATATATAAGTTATAACTAATTGAAACATTCTTCCTAAAAGATAAATACATAGCCATTACTGTAAATCTACTTATTTTCGTGGATAGTTTATTTCAACTCTGTTTATCATGCAATGGGGCGATTTAATTTTATATTCTTTTTTTAATTTACTTGATTTTGTTTGAAAATGAAAGATTAAATTCAAGTTTAAAATTTTTGCGATGAAAATTTCAGTTCGCAGTAGTAACTATTACAGGTTAATGATATCCCTTGTATTGGCCACCTTAGTATTTTGTTTCTTTCTAGCTAAGCCATTGACTCTTTTATTTATAAAAACCTGTAATGGCAGGGTTTTTTTAATGAAAAAATGCAACGTTCTAAACCTTCCATTGAATATGAGATTTGTCTGAATCGTTTATAATTTCAAAAACAGTATGATAAATAAACCAACATCGCTTAATAAAGGCAACAGTAATATACCGCTGTTCGAAATTCATAAATCGATTGAGAAAAAAAAACAATTCCGGGTTACAAACTTAAACTGAGGGAAACGCAACAAACATGAGAGGAGAAAATTGTGAAGATGGTATATTGAAGGTTCAGTTTCATAGCTTAACAATATGTAGCAATGTTTATCTTATTTACAAACGAAGATTTGGTATTTGGTTTGATGACGAATTCGACTATTCGTTTAGTGTCACGTTGTTTTATTTATGACTTCATTTCCAATTTATGTAAGTTGATTGTTTTTTCTTAATCAAAATGGGATTCTAACACACGTTTAAATGTTTCATCAGCCCAGCAATATTTTGTTTATAATTGTGCACACAGATAAGAATTATTATTAATAACATTAGGATATTTATTACATACGAAATCTACAAAAAAAGTATACGGATGTTGAGTTGTAATTCATCTAGTGTAGTGTTTAGTTGTATGCTGAAAAAGAATGTCAACGTCTATGACTGTGCTTGTTGAAATAATGCATAAGAACATAAACGAAATCTAGATTAATAACTCATTTTGCAATGATTGTTAAAACATAATTACAGAGTTGAATGATTGTTTTTGTTCTTCAATTCGATAATACATTATAATTTGTTGGACCAATTTGAACCCCATACTCTTATGAAATGTCGTATCAGATTTGACAACTCATTTGTTCAATTGTCTTGAAATGATAAAAAATAACAGACACCTTATAACGCTAATATGATTTCCAGTTGAACTGGGAATTGTAATATTTGTAGCTTGTATCTAGGGCATTACATCACTTTCTAATATTTAACACTGTAACAGTATCAAATTATTTTTTGTATGTTCGCTGGTACAGAGAAACTATGTTGTCATCTGACTTACATATAAAACAAAGCCAGACAATTATTACTTTTGTCAGCTTAATGACATCTATAATTTTATTTAGAGCTCTTTGCTCTAATGTACGACATGTCTTATTCCAGACAGGAAAACGAATTTGTTTTGTTTGGCGAGTGAATGTTGACCGACAAATACTTATTTATATTTTGTATCTATGGTACTTGCTCACCGACTACACTATAGGTTTTGCATAAGATATGCTTTCGTTTTTTGTTTGTTTTTGTTTTTTTCATATTTTTTAAAGGTTTTTCTCAATTCTTCATTTATCTTGTTCATTATTCACCAATAGTTATTCTGTCCATTTGGCCCATTATTCTCTATCCTGTAAATACCACCCAGACTCTCATTGCTTTTAATCATACCCTAGTAAAGAAGGGTAGTACACATTTTTTGGCTTAGAAGTTTAAAACCAGTCATTCTGTCAGTTGAATTTGGAGCTCATCGTCGGGGGAGAAAACTCGTAGTAAAATTCACCATTTAATTTTTTTTTATCTTTCATCAGGTGAAATACATATTAATTATTTCAAGTTTATTTTGGAAGTCAGTTAGAGTTATACAAACTTGAATGGTGATTGTGTCTAAATTGCATAAACATTGTGGATGCAAAAATATAAAATGGTGTTGTGCATTACATTTCATATAATGTGGAGTCTAATTTTGTACGTAATTACCATTCTTTTGATGTGGTCTCTACTGACAATAAAGGGGTGAGTTTTCCTTTGGAAGATAAAATGGGATACCACTATCAAGAAATGTGTAAGGTCATTAACTAACTATTTACAAAACTTTAAAACTATCAAAACAATAAGGATTTTCTACACTGGGAAAAGACTATCATAGCTGTATTTGACAAAACCCTTCGGAATTTTTTATCCTCCATTCTGTTTCAACTTCGTCTTTCATTCGGCTTTTTTAAAATATTCGATCGTTGCTGTAGACATAACGCGGGTCAAGTGTACCCAAATTTAATTCTGGTATCTGTGAAGAGTTTATTTTCACTCTTTGTATCAATGCAATTGTTGGTTGAAGTTGCCTTCGTGGTTGTCACCAGCCTAGTAGTCAACACTTCTGTGTTGCCATGCATTAATTATAAATTCACTGTTTATAAAACTTCGAATTTTTCAAAAATACTAAGGATTTCTACACCTGGCCGTTGGATATACTAGCTTAGCTGCATGTACAATAAATTTGGGAATATTGGGTTCTCAATATTTTTCAACTTCGTACTTCTTTCGGCTTTTTTACTTGTCTTTATTTGAGCGTTACTTCAATTGTGGATTTGTTGAAGAAAATTATAGCACAATCATTTTTGTATGAATCAAAATGATAGCTAGGCCCATTCCAATGAAAATGAAAAAAATATGTTAAATATTTATTTTTTTTATTATTTTCAAAAGTATATGTTTCAATTTAAGCATGATGGGTACGTCGCTATATTGTAGATTAAGGCAACAGTACTGTAGTATACCGCTGTTCGAAAGTCATAAATGGTTTTAGAGAAGAAAAAACGGGTTACAAACTAAATCATAGGGAAACACATCAACTATAAGAGGAAAACAACGAAACAACAGAAACTTTTAAGCGCAACAAAACAAAATCGACAATTTAACACACACAGAAACGAACTATTAGATAACAACTGCCATTTTCTGACTAGGTACAGGACATTTTAAGAAATAAAATTGTGGGTTAAACCTGGCTAACCGAACCTCGTGAAATTGTTTAATATAATACTAAAATAACGACATTACATGACAGGACTACAGTACAAATAAATGCAAGATTATTCAGGACAGAGAAATTCGCAAATAAACAATACAATAGCATATTTCGACATGCTGATAGTTATCAAAGGTACTAGGCTTATAACCTAATACGCCAGACGATAGTTTCGACTACATAAGGCTCATCAGTGACGCTCAAATCAAAATAGTTAGAAAACCAAACAAGTACAAAGATGAAGATCATTGATGACCCAAAATTTCAAAAAGTTGTGCTAAATAAGACTATAAGGTTATCTATGCCTGAGATAAGACAATCCTTAGTATTTAGAATAATTTATACTTTTGCAAACAGTAAATTTATAAAAATGGCCATATTATTGATATGGATGTCCACATCGAAGGGCTGACTAATCACAGAATAAAAACAAACACGTAAAACAACCTAGGACGGCACATAAAAAGAGCACAACATAAGCACGCATTGTCTGTCACATGACTGGATCGACGCCCCACGAGTAGAACTATGATAACAATAAAGTGTTTATATCAATTTCAATTTCATATTTTCATTTATTACATTCAATTTCATATTTATCAGAGGACTTGGGCGAAAAAGAGGAGGGTTGTTCAATAGCCTATTATTGAAGTTCAATTGTAACATACTAAGTACCGTGAATGACAGATATGCTGATGTGTCAGATGAATTTAGTCACAGTTTCATATATATAGGTATACCTTTTTAGCTCACCTGGCTTAAAGGGCCAAGTGAGCTTTTCTCATCACTATGCGTCCGTCGTCCGTCGTCGTCCGGCGTCGTATGTTAACTTTTACAAAACTCTTCACCTCTAAAACTACTGGGCCAAATTAAACCAAACTTGGCCACAATCATCATTGGGGTATTTAGTTTGAAAAAATGTGTCGGGTGACCCGGCCAACCAACCAAGATGGCCGCCATGGCTTAAAATAGAACATAGGGTAAAATGCATTTTTTTGGCATTAAACTCAAAAACCAAAGCATTTAAAGCAAATCTGACATGGGGGTAAAATTGTTCATTAGGTCAAGATCTTTCTGCCCTGAAATTTTTAGATCAATCGGACAACCCGTTGTTGGGTTGCTGTCCCTGAATTTGGTAATTTTAAGGATTTTTTTCTGTTTTTGGTCATGTATCACCTCAAAAAACTTATCCTCGTTTTTGGCCGCTGTATACAACTGGTAAACCTTTTTATTTTTTTTACATTTTCAATTCAAAATTTTGAATTCCAAATTTAATAGGCACATTAAGAGCATGTGAATCAACATGCAATCTAACATGCATACAGAAAATTGATAATCAAAATGAATAGATACGTAAACGAAATACAAAGAGAGATAATTCGAATTTCCATTTGTTCTCATTTTTTCTCATCTCATCCGGCGGAACTTTGTTTTATATACAGACTATAGAATACTGTACATGTATAAAATTCACAGTTCATCTGACCCTGATAAAAAAAATGTTTCTCAGGTTTGGAAATTTTCTTTCAACATATACTTATCTCATTTATAGCTTTTAAAAAAAACCTCATCATTAATGTGACATTGTGACATGACGATGTTTCCTTTCCGGTTGAACATTTATAGGAATATTGTTATTCATTATTTGGAGAGGAAAACAAGATTGATTTAATGGCTTGCAATATAGCCTTTACTTACTTTACCGCATAACGGCATTAGGATGCACAGGTGCTAGGGGCGAATGAAGCTAGGGGCGAAAAGACTCATTTTCATAAAATACGAAACTAAACGGTGACTTTACTTTGGTTGCTACATAAACAATATGGCGTTCTAAGGTAGATATTTTCAAGGAAAGTTAAATGTAACTATATCTCTTCAAATATTTAAGAACAACATTACCAGACCTGACTGTATTTGTCAAAAAATATGAGACAGGAGCTCAGCGTTGAAATAATGGTTTTAAAAGAACAGGGTGCTAAACCGAAAACGTGCACTGTAGCCCGTAGAACGGATTTATAAAACATAGACATTTTGTGTGTGATACTTGCATCTATTATAACATCCACTACATAAATAATTATGAAAATTAATTCCCATTACAACAAACACTTGTTATGTTTATAAAAAATAAGATAATAAAATTTGTCGTTCATTATCAACATTTAAATTTCAACGCCAAAAAATGTTATATGCTTAGCCTGAAAAGTAAAAGTCAGCGTTTTTACAACCTTAACAACCACACGCTTGAACAAGTGTCATCCAACCCATACCTAGGACTACAAATACAAGAAGATCTTAAATGGAAAGAACAAATAACAAATACGTGTAACAAAGCCAGTTCTACCCTAGGCTTCCTTAGAAGGAACCTACAACACTGTCCTATGGAATGCCGTAAAACTGCATATATAGCTCTCATACGATCAATAATGGAGTATGGATCAATTATTTGGGACCCATATACCCAAAAAGACATCGACAAACTAGAATCCATACAAAAGAGAGGTGCTAGATTCATTACCAAAGACTACAAATCAAGAGAGGAAGGATGTATGACAAAAATGCTAAAAGAACTTCAGCTCCCGTCATTACAATCAAGACGCCAACAACAACGACTGATCTTCTTTTTCAAAGTGGTTGAGGGGAAGATACCAGCGCTTCCTCCCGACGATTTAATCCAATTTCATAGACCAAAGAGACAAATCAGAGCAACAACATATAATAACTTTGTAACAAAAAACATTATAGACCACCAAGTCCGTAACAACAAACGTGCGGTCATAGTTACAACTAGTAAGACAGAACAGTACAAGAACTCTATTTTTGTGCGCACTGCAATAAACTGGAACCATCTGGAAGACTCAGTAGTGTGCGCCACTACTGCCGAGGAGTTTAAATCAGCACTCCTCAGCAAGCGCGACTAAATGTGCGCAGACCAACCCGTCACATAATAGCCGAAAGGAATCTGTGACGTACCCATCCTAATTACAGAAGTGGGAAATACAGATACAGATACAGATTTTTATAAATGAACACAAAATATTGTTTTTATTTACAATGTACATATTATGCCGGCTATATCGTGTTTCTATCCCGTACGGGATTGGAGAAAAATGCTTATTTTTAACTGACGTAAAACTGCTAAAATTTATTATATGAATAAAGGAAAGATTTCATTTTATATATTCCTCAAAAAATATAATTAGATGTGTCTTAATTTAAGTTTTAAGTGGGTATTGACTATTGGAAAGCCAAACTTATATTTGTAACAAAAAGATCAGTATGCTTTTGGCGAGCGCTCTTCACTTTCATAATTTACGAAAGCGTTTATGCATTGACGAAAGTATTTCAAATCAATTTCGTCACTTAAACTTTGAAAGTGTAAAAATATTTTTTAACTTTAAAATACTATAAATCTACCTGTCTTCATGCATGGTTGTGAAAAGTTTATGACCCCTTATAGTTAATAAACATTTTCAACAGTTTTTTTAAATAGTTGTGATTACAACTAATCCGCTCATTGCCATCAGATGGGTCACTAATCCGTTAATTATTAATAAACCACATAATTATTTCCCAAAATAATTCAGTCAGTTGGCATTGCAACAACCTGCAGGAGTATAGTTTTGTCATTTGATTCTGAGATTACTATAACTATATATAGTAATCTCATTTTGATTGTTACCCCTAGGACAGTTCGCATGGATTTTGTTTTTTCTCAAAAGATCACAATTTGAAGTTCTTTTGTCGTAGAATTGTCATTTGAACGCATTTTTTTATATTAATATAAATTGCCATTTAAAACTTTCGACCTTTTCCATTTCAAATATAAAGCTTTATTCAAAACATTCAGAGAGGTCTTCATGATTAAACAGGTGCTTCCTGAACTGTGTGCTACGCATGCATGAAAGTATTCCTATGACTATTTATAGACCCTGATTAAAAACGTAAAATACAAAATCATTTAGAATCAATTAAAAGAGAGAGACAAATATATATCTCTTACTAAAAGAAATAAAACAGAAAAATGATAATTTCCTGATGAATCCAGACTCGTTTTGAATTTATCACCCACGTGTCACTTCCCGATTTCGTTTCATTTTAAAACACAAAGTAGAAAACGTAATCTTTTCTTGATTTGTTTAGGTTACCTCCTTTCAGTCGTATACTTGTTCCTAAAAGAATTTTATAAAGTTCCAACTTAATAGAATTGATTTCCAAATATTGATTTAGACGTTTACTAAGGATAATGATTATGCAGTGATATAATCATTGCAAGTTAATTTCTGCTGTGATTCCTTGTTTTAAAAAAAAAAATGAATCCAACTTTTGTTGATCAGGAATGTCCTCTGGAACAAACTGAAGAGAAATTGCGAACCAATACAGTCAAATCATAAAATACTGACTTCCAATCATGCCCAAGTCCTTAAAATCTGACATAGTCAAAGATGAAGCTAATATAAATCCATGGTCCTTTAATGTTACACAAAAAAAAATCATAGCATGCAAAAGTGACAAAAGCCCTCAAAATCCTAGCTTAAACCCTGCTTTTATCACATAATCATTTTAACAGATCTTATTGAATACTACATGTACAGTAGTAAATTTTTATCAAAGATTTTTCGTTATTTGAAAATTAACAAGATTTTGTTTCTATTTTGTTCTAATTAAAAGTAGAAATATTTTTGAGACAAGATTGTCTAAATGATATCACATCAATAAATAACCAACATATTTTGTTAAAGTTGTATGAACAACTTACTTAGTTAAATCCATTACTACAATTAGGCTGAATGAATTTGAGTATTCATGTAGATACATTGGTTACTTGTGATTAGATGAAAAATGAATTTATCAAAGTTGAATAAGCATTATGGGCAATGATTCAAATTATTTAAACATGTTTTCATTATCATGATTAGAGTAATATTTTTTTTTTAAATCTTGATCAGTAAAACAGCAAAATTGCTCACAGTACGATTGAATGCAATTCAATACTACAGGTAACTGGTACCCAAATTGAATTTATTTTGGCAATTTTTTAACCTACGTTCATGTACAAAATGTACATGTATGCTTCAGACAAAAATGTACATTTTGTGTTTATTTTGTAGATGTATCATTATTTACAATATGGTTACACCAATTAAATTTTGAATTGATATAAAAGCATACAAAAATTGTTCTGAACTGACCTCCAAACTATCAATGATTCAATCTGTAATGTGGAGAAGCCAAATGGCATCCATGCTTAAATTCACATTGTCAAAATTTAAGTCAGATAACAGAGCTTTTGTTTAAATTCTTCAAATATTTTGAACAATTAGATATTAGTCAATGCTTAATCTTCATATTTTAAGAAATGGATACTTGAAACATATTGTATATGCTCCTTTTAAAAAAGATGACATTTTGATGACGTCCCATGGCGATGTTTCTGTACATTTTGCTTTTTCAGTACACACTTCATCTGTTGATAAATACTGTTAACCTTTTGTGTATATATCTAAATGTTTTTAACTACATGTATGTTGAAAGACATGCATAGTATCAAACTATAAAAATACAAATTGTTAAGTCCCTAGGAAATCATGTAAGATTTCCGCTGCTATTTTTTCAAAGTGGGAGCACATGCAATTTGGGTAACGTTACTTTATATCTGTCAAAACTGTTTTACATTTGTCCTTTCATGGCATATAGCTTTTATAACTGACTATGTGGTATTACCATTGTTGAAGGTCGTACATTGACAAATAGCTGTTTTTAAATTTCTGTGTCATTTGTGAAGAGTTGTCTCATTAATGTTATTTCTTATGGCCAGTCACATATATAAAACATGCCATGGATTAAGATTATTTAAACATGGTTTAATTAGAGTAGTAATTGATACTATTCTTTTATATATGTGAAATTGATTGTTTATCATGAAAATGAATTAATCTGCTAAATTGCAGTTTCAATATTTCAATAATACTTTTTTCAGATTTGTCCTTCACACCTAGTTGTAACTTTTGAAGAAAAAAACAACAATGGGGAAGAAAAAGGGTGGAAAGAAGAAAGGAGGAAAGAAAGGGAAGAAGGGAGGAAAAAAGAAGGAAGTACAGATGACAGCAAAAGAGGCTATATTAGCATATCAGTGAGTTTAAAAATAATGTTAAATGTGTATCCTAGTTAGTTATATTGAATTCTAACATGACGTCCTTCAAACGCTTTGAGTACACACCCGTGGTAAAATATGAATATATTTCATGGGCTGTTCCCATTGTACCCCCACGTCATATGTTTTTTAATGAATGAGCGACTCGACATCATAGAACAATGACGTCAGAATATAAGCAATTTACGGGAAAATACACTCTTGTGAAACGGAAAATCATCACAACAAGGAAACGTTAACAAATGATGCTAAAATGAGTTATATTAGCCGTTTTTGTATACATATGAGACATATAAGTACAATAATAATTAGATTAATCTAAACTTATCTAAATATGTTATTATATATAGTTTAAGCATCATCATTTATTCAGTTTGCTCCGTTATTTTCGTCAATTTAATAGTGCGTTTATATATTGGAACGGCAAATAATGCCATCACCTAGAGCGCTTTGATCCAAAATATTTGCCGTATTTGTCCTATTAGAATCGAAATAATTCATGGGGGCTTGAATATATCTAGATTTTACCACGGGTTGTCGCTTTATGCCGATATTTTACCCCTCGCTATCGCTCAGGGTAAAATATTTGTCATAAAGGGCCAACCCATGGTAAAATCACGATATATTCAAGCCCCCATGAATTATTTCTTAATTATCCAACTTTATTTAAACTAACTTAAAGACTATACAGTAATTGAGATTATGTGTGCTCAATTCCATCATATACATCAATATATGCAGAAAGGATTGATGTCACTTCCAAAATATCCCAATAATATCAAGTTGTTTTAAAAATCCTATGTCAACAGAACATGTGAAACTAATCAGATATTTTTATTAGGAGGACAGAAGTGTTTAATTTGTGTATTTGACAATAAAGATTATAGTTATTATAGTATAAAGGTGGCACACTTGTAGTAAAATTAAACTGTAAATATAAATAGTCTTAATATTAAGTTTGTATAATAAAGTAGATTATGTCAGAATTTACCATATATATGAAACATAATTTAACTTTTTAGGATTGGTATTGTTGAAAAAAAGTTAGAAGACCAGATGTATGAAATCAGAGGCTGGGAAGACAAAATAAAAAGAAATGAAGAGAGGGTTTGTATAAGTTTATATCAAAAAACAAATGTCACCAAACGTGAAATGTGAGGCAGCATTACAAGAAATATATTTTTGACCAACTTTATCTCTGCATTTTGTTAGTTATAATACTCGTACACTCATATTGAACAGAAAGCAGTATTTAAAAACACACACATGCCTAGATAGGATAACCTTAAGATTCTTATTCAGCCATCGAAGAGGATATTAAGAACAGCCAAAAGTGTCAATACAGTACAGCCAAAGGGTTTATATAAAATAGCCAAAACAGTCGTAGGGAGTTGAAACCTTAGATAAGGCACAAATATATCATTGCATGAACTGAAGATTTATTTTTTAAATCATGCCAATATGGAAGCATTCACTTGTTGGTAGATGGTAACCAGACATTATTTTTTTTGTATTTTATCTGTCTGCAGAATGCAAAGTTGAAAGCTGATCAGAAGTTACTAATTAATGAAATGTTAAAGACAGCAAAAGTTCTTGAAGAAAAGTGGGATACAGAAGAAATGAGAAAGAGAGAAGATGTGGTAGTTGTTATGAAAGATTATTGGGAATGGCAGAGACAACAAGAAGAGGAGATTGAAGGTGCTGGTTATTACAGTATTTCAATTTGAACTTTTAGTAATTACATTACATGTATGTTTCATTATAATACGTTATTATGATTGGCTAACATCAATCTTCTATCATTCTAAAATTAACCTTCATTTCAAAATGAAATGTAACTTTCATGATCACATGAGCTTCCACAATAAAGTGTACAGGCAAAGTAAAGTAATACAAGATAGAAATCATGATTTCATGGTCCTAAAAAAAAAATTGTAAGGGTTCCGCGGAACCCAGTGTCTCGCCTACTTTTGCTGTAAATCCCAGGCTCAACAAAAATAAGGAAAAAAATCTATAAAAATATTCCTCTTGATACTATCTTATGATTGTAAGAAGCTTCTGTCCAAGTTTGGTAAAAATCTAGGATAGTTAATGAATCTATTAAATGTTTTGAAAACTTTAACTGCAGACTGTATGTAATGTTAACTGGAAGAAAATCTAAGTCCATTTAAAAGTAAAATATAGAAAAAATGGAGTTATCTTTTTACTTCTGGATACTATCTTATGATCATAAATAAGCTTCTATCACAGTTTGGTACAAACCTAGGATATTTTAAGAAAGTTAATTAAATTCTAAAAACTTTAACCACAGAGTGAATGTAATGTTTCACCGCAGAAAAACTAAGTCCATTTTTAAAGTAAAATATGGAAAAAATGGATTTATTTTTTTACAAAATTTACTTCTGGATACTATCTTATGATCATAAACAAGCTTCTGTCCAAGTTTGGTACAAACACAGGATAGTTTAAGAAAGTTATTAAAATTCTGAAAACTTTAACCACAGAGTGAATGTTATGTTTCCCCGCAGAAAAAAATAAGTCCATTTATAAGTTAAATACGGAAAAAATGGAATTTTATTTTTACAAAATTTACTTCTGGATACTATCTTATGATCATAAACAAGCTTCTGTCCAAGTTTGGTAGAAATCCAGTATAGTTTAAGAAAGTTATTAAAATTTCAAAAACTTTAACCACAGAGTGAATATTTGTGGACGACACCGACGACGACGGAAAGTATGATCGCTTAGTCTCGCTTTTTCGACTAAAGTCGAAGGCTCGACAAAAATGTAATTATAAGAAATTAATGCTTCTTTTAGTAATTTTACAGGGTTGCAAAAGTGTTGACCATGTACACATTTTTAGAATGAGGCGCTTCTGTTCTTCATACAAAATGTACTTGGGTAATGCTTTTACACCCAAATTAATTTTAAATTTACAAAAAAAAGCATTTAATTCTTAAATGCTTGAGCGTACACCATCTATAGATGTTTTAACATCATTGCTTATCACACTTAGTCTTATATGACCATTTATATAAAAATCTATATTGTCATTAGTGTACTAGAACAGATCATAGTTAGAAAATATATATCATAGATGTTTGTGGTGCATTAAAACGAAGTATATATTCAAAAGTAAGAGCAAGAAAAAAGATACAAAAGTTCAAAACTCAAAAGACAAAAGCAAGCTGACAAATGCCATAACAAAATTAAAGAAAAGACTGAAATAAGTATTGAAACACATCTTAAAAACAAGCAACTATAACCTCGCTAAAAATCATGGGCGATCTCAGGTGTAGATTTTTGTCGAGGCTTCGACTTTAGTCGAAAAAGCGAGACTAAGCGATCCTACATTCTGTCGGCCGCAAATATTCACTCTGTGGTTAAAGTTTTTGAAATTTTAATAACTTTCTTAAACTATACTGGATTTCTACCAAACTTGCACAGAAGCTTGTTTATGATCATAAATAGTATCCAGTAGTAAATTTTGTAAAAATAAAATTCTTTTTTTCTGTATTTTACTTATGAATGGACTTAGTTTTTTTCTGCAGGCAAACATTACAGTCACTCTGTGGTTAAAGTTTTTAGAATTTTAATAACTTTCTTAAACTATCATTGGTTTGTACCAAACTTGGACAGAAGCTTGTTTATGATCATAAAATAGTATCCAGAAGAAAATTTTGTAAAAAAATAAATTCGTTTTTTTCTGTATTTGACTTTTAAATGGACTTAGTTTTTCTGCGTGGAAACATTACATTCACTCTGTGGTTAAAGTTTTTTAAATTTTAATAACTTACTTAAACTATCCTTGGTTTGTAATGGACTTAGATTTTCTCCAGTAAACATTACATACAGTCTGCAGTTAAAGTTTCCAAAACATTTATTAGATTCATTAACTATCCTAGATTTTTCCCAAAGTTGGACAGAAGCTTCTACCATTCATAAGATACATGTAGTATCAAGAGGAATACTTTTATTGATTTTTTTCCTCATTTTTGTTGAGCCTGCAATTTACAGCAAAAGTAGGCAGGACACTGGGTTCCGTGGAACCCTTACAAATTTTTAATAAAATGATCATGTCTATTGTCTTATTATTATGTTAAAAAACAAGTAGGTAAATAGATCATTTCTTCTATTCAACATAAACATCAGGGAAGGATTTATATTTATTTTAGCTATCAAAAAGAAAATTGAGGGAGCAGAGAAGCAAATAGACACAGAAGACAAGAATTTAACCTACTGGACAGATTACAAGGATAGAGGACAGAATGATCATAAACAACAGATAATGCTTCTTACCAAAGAAATGGAAGACATGGAAAACAGTTTTAGTGAAATGATACGTAAGGAAGGAAATTGTTAATTGTTTAATTTTTCAGTACCATTCAAAAGATACTATGTTATAGTACTTATCCACCTTTTTTTCAATTTTAATGTTTTGAATAACTAATCAGATGAAATATATTATTTTGTATCAACAACTTGCATTGACAAAACATTGACTCCTTTTAAGACAATAATCAAGATTACCTTCTTTGAATGTTTTAATACTTTGTACAGCAAAATATAGGTTGTATAATGATTAACAAACTGATAATTTCGCAAAACTTGTTCACAGGAAGAGTTAGAATCTTACATTGCAACAAAAACTTCAAAAAATGTTTGTTGTAAAGAGATCTATCTAAAATAAGTCCGATATTATACTACCATCTCATCTTTCAATTTCATAGTGATTCATTTAAAATTATTGGATTATCTCCCATTTTCTGAAGTTCTCTATTTTCCTAAATTCATTAGAAGATCAGTGTCTTATAATCAAACATAGAACAAAATTTCAATCATTAGAAATATCAAGGCACTTTTTCATAATCTTTGTCATTATGTTTCTACTGTAGAAAAGCTTCTCTAGACCAGGATTTTCTTATTTTTCATCATTTATGCACCATGATTTATTCATGGATGCCAGTTTTGGCTAATTCATAAATCTGTTAATTTAAGATTTGCAAAATAACAATGTGCATATCAAGTTGTATTTTCAAGTTCTTGTGGGTAACCTATTCCTGGGTTGGACACAAACTGTAGGTTAAACAATGTTATGTCATTTCCTAATTGTAAAATAAAAACAATATTTAAATGTTGGCCCAGCATGATTAAGGAAAATATAAACTTGGTAATAAATACTTATGTAAAAAGAATTCAAACAACTCTGTTTTTAATTTTATTTTATTGAAGAATTTCATTGAGATATGCTTTAGCTGTCTGCCATTTTTGTTGAATTTTAAGAGGCAAAACACAAATGTGTCAAATTTTAATTTTATAATATTATACATTTTCAGGTCATCTTGAAACATCGAATACAAAAGATAAAAGCAAAATAAAGAATTTTACAGAGGAGAAACTAATATCACAGAAAACTGAAGCCAAAGATGTAAGTGTCTAACTGTTTAATTGTGTGAGGAGTTGACATATATAAATAAAGCATCGAAAAGAGGTGTATATACATTGACAAACAGAAAATTTCCATTTCCTGGGGAACGAATTATAAGAAACAAGTTAAACTTTGTTTGTAACTTATTTCCATAAAACATGGTCAATAATGAGCTTAAAGCATGAAAGCTCTTGAAATAAAAATAGCAAACTTGTTGCACAAAAAATAACCCATTACTGACAGCATCAAATACAGTTTATGCTCTTTAAGTATACTGTTTCAGAAAACAACCTGATTAATGTTACTTCTTAAAAAATGTATGTACAAATACACACAAAAAAGTATTTTAAGAATATGATTCCTCAAATGATTCTGTAGTTCTTTCAATATTTTTTCATAAACTAAAAAAATATATTAGTGACACTTACTCATTAATAATTGAAGCTCTCTTAGTGAATGAGTGAAGTTATCACCAAAACAATATCTATTGATTTTTTTTTATTATGTTTTGATAAGTTTGGCTAAATATATCAACACCATTTATAAGATTTTTCTAAATTACTGTAGTTAGTTTTCTTTGGACTCACACATTCACAAACATATAGAATACAAACTGATTTTTATAATACCAACAGAAAACAGTTTTTATAAGATCCCTTAGAAACAAATAAATGTGTTAGAGCTTGTCTATTTTATGCACCCAAAGGTATGATTTGATGTCTTCATTAAGGCTTGGTTGATTTGTCATGTTCATGCATTGTCATCTGAATTAAAAAGAATTAAGATATCCTTGTTTTGCACAGTTAGTCTTAATGTTTTCTACTTGATACTAAGACTGTTCATTATATTGTAATTTTAGAAAGCTATTGGACAACTTGACAAATACAGTCGACAAGAAATATTGGATAAAGAGTGGTTGCATAGGGAGGTAAAGAGGATATTTTGAATTATAAATGATTTGAAACTATGGACTTGGACCTCAATTAAGTTGACTATGCATTCTTTGTAAAAACAATGACATATACAAACTTCACACTTGTTCAAACAAAATGACATTTTCTCAACCTTTTTCACAAGAAAATATTGAAATGACTAAGAAAAAAACATACTCAACATAAAGCACTCAATAAGTATCAATGGGGTTCACACCTATGACCAAATTTGACCTGTAAACTGAGGACAATGAAAACAAATCATTGGCCCAAAAATAAATTCTAGGCAAAAACATAATTAAACTATTGAGGCTTTATTTTTAGACTGCAAGCAAAGGGAAGTCCTAGTATACTAACTTGTTTTTTCATGGAGTCCAATAAAAATAAGTACTTGTATTTTTTTATAAATGTGTGTCAAACTATTTCTTATCAATCATTTTTTTTCAATTTAAAGATTTATTTAAAATGTCACACCTGGCATATTTTTAGTTGACATTACAATTGTTCAAAATAGGCACAGAAAAAATTATCTGTTTTAACAATAAGAATTATATTTGTATACCAGAAGGAAAGGGAAATAATTTTGTTCTGAATATGGGATAGAAATACTTAAATTAATTGAACTCATCTTTATTTGATTTTTTTTTATATAAAAATAATATCAACAGCATCACATTAGCCCTTTAAATATAATAATACTATTTTATTCAGGTTGAGATTCACAAAAGAGAGGCAGAAGAGCTCCGTCAAGTTGTTGAAAATCTTGAAAAAGATAATCTAGAAATCATGAGTGAACTGTTTGAATGTAAGATTGAAGACTTGAAGGTTTCAAGGTAAGTTAGTTAAACTGTGGGATTTGAATTTTCGTAGTATTCCTCAAATCTTTCATTAAGGTGGTACCCAACACTTTCACTAAAATTAATTTGGCTCGTTTAATTTTCTTAAAATTTTGACAAAGTATTTACTTTGACCCTTTGACAAAAATATAAAAATTTTAACAAATTTGAACCAACCGTTTTATCAGAAAAACTACACAGGTTATATAGCAGTTTGGCAATCACTAATTTTGATCACTGAGAACCTTACTATTCCCTTCACAACACAACGTAATTAAAACGTTGAGCTGACTTTACAGAGTTATCTCCCTGTATTGTTAGGTACCACCTTAACTGTTTTAATCATTGTAAAATCTTAGATTAATCTTTATCCTGTAGATTCAACAATTCTCATCACACTTATCTGGTAATTGTTTGATGCGACCAACAATTAATTCACACAAAAACTTCTGAATTAACAGGACAAATCATACATATTGTTTATATATTTTAGAGGCATTTGAATAATATCATTGTTCAAAAATCACCAGGACTGTTCCATTAAAACATACATGTACCAAGGGAAGGCAATCTGAAAACACAATGACCTACCATAGAAGCAATTTTAGTGACCAGTCACCTGAATACATTTTTGGTCCTTTCAACACAATATTTCACACCAATCTTAGTGGCAAATTTAATTTGCCTTCCATATAAAAAAGAAGATGTTGTATGACTCCCAATGAGACAACTCTTCACAATAGACCAAGTGACACATAAATTAACAACTATAATTCAATGCACAGCCTTTAATAATATATTTGTGTACAAGGGGTTAAATTTTCCATGCACTGTTAGATAAATGAAATCATTAATTGTCTCTTTTAATACTGTATGATAACATTAGAGACCATATTGCTCAGATTTTTTGGAAGATTTCTTTTGCTTTTTAGGAACTTTTATTTGACCCAGTTTGATGATGATGAAAATTTAGAAGAAGATGGAGTTCTAGAGATGGATATGAAACAATTATCTATAAATCAAGCTAAGATTGGGGAACATGAATTTATACATGAGAACAAAGCTGGAGAAAGGGTAGAAGCAATCATGGATAAAGTTAGAGGTATGAATATAATCTGTTGTAATTTGAGTAGCAAGAAATTGTGCTGAAAGTGATTCAAGAAGCAAGTTTTTGTAAATATTATTTTAAAAAATATATCTTGAAACATAACAAATTATATCATGGCTCATTCTGCTTTAGTCAGGGACATTATTTGTTTAATCATTTGAAAAAAAGGGATTTTTGTAAAATGCGGTTAGATTGTACATGTAGCTAAGCAAAACCAAAGAAAAAATACACCAAATGTGATTATTTGATTTACTGCAAAGCAGCCAATCAAGTGATCATTTTTAATTTATCAGTAAAGTAGATTAGTATAGTCCTGTTGCTGAAATATTTCTGGAAAATATTGCTTTATATACTATAAAATGAAATATGACTTCAAATTTTCCTGATTTCTTATGAAATTCCTAAAGTGACATCATGAAAAAGGGTCACTTGCTGTCACTGAACAACTTTCTTCAAATCTTTGAAAAAGGAAGAATAATGTTTTTTTATATATCATCTTAAATTTGATCAGAATTATATAGCCAATTTGAAAATTTAATTTTATCAGAATCTGGAAACTTTATCTTATAAAGGCCTATTGTTGTACATTAATTTCTATATATATATCAAGGGAGACAATTTATTCCATATTTATTTGTTTTTACAGCCAGACCAATGAGTGCTACACAGAGGGCTATTGAAGACAGAGTATTCTTGTATATATCAAGGGAGACAATTTATTCCATATGTGTTTGTTTGTTTACAGCCAGACCAATGAGTGCTACACAGAGAGCTATTGAAGACAGAGTATTCTCTATATATCAAGGGAGACAATTTATTCTATATTTGTTTGTTTTTTACAGCCAGACCAATGAGTGCTACACAGAGAGCTATTGAAGACAGAGTATTCTCTATATATCAAGGGAGACAATTTATTCTATATTTGTTTGATTTTTACAGCCAGACCAATGAGTGCTACACAGAGAGCTATTGAAGACAGAGTATTCTCTATATATCAAGGGAGACAATTTATTCTATATTTGTTTGATTTTTACAGCCAGACCAATGAGTGCTACACAGAGAGCTATTGAAGACAGAGTATTCTCTATAGTAACAAAACAAAATATAGATAGTGATGAAAGTGATGGTAGGTAGAACTTGATGGACTTTGTATTTTAAGTTTATTCAAAGTTTACATCAATCTTATTATGTCCCCTTTGAATGAAGAAATATGTTTTGTTTAAGTTTTCTTTTTGCTTTTGTTGCTTGAAACTTTTCTTATCATTTTCTATTAATAATTTTTAATCTTTTGACCTAAGCATTTTGTCGAGCCTTTGACTTTTGTTGAAAAACGAGACTTAGTGATCCTACATCCTTGTCGTTGTCGTCAGCGGCGGTGTCCACACAAATATTTACTCTGTGGTTCAAGTTTTTGAAATTTTAATAACTTTCTTAAACTGTACTGGATTACTACCAAACATGGACAGAAGCTTGTTTATGATCATAAGATAGTATTCAGAAGTAAATTTTGTAAAAATAAATTTCCATTTTTTCCGTATTTTACTTATAAATGGACTTAGTTTTTCTGCCTGAAACATTACATTCACTCTGTGGTTAAAGTTTTTAAAATTTTAATAACTTTCTTAAACTATCCTGAGTTTGTACCAAACTTGGACAGAAGCTTGTTCATGATCGAAAGATAGTATACAGAAGTAGATTAAAAAAAATAATCCATTTTTTTCCGTATTTTACTTTTAAATGGATTTTCTGCCAGGAAACAACACATTCACTCTGTGGTTAAATTTTTTTAAATTAAATAACTTTCTAATACTATTTTTAATTTGTACAAAACTTAGACAGAAGCTAGTATCTAGAAGGAAATTTTTTTAATATTTTGTAACCGTGTATCTATATTTTACTTATAAATGGACTTAGTTTTTCTTCCAGTTAACATTACATACCGTCTGCAGTTAAAGTTTTTAAAACATATATTAGATTCATAAACTATTCTGGATTTTTACAAAATTTGGACAGAAGCTTTGTACAATCAAAAGATAGTATCGAGAGGAATATTTTTATTGATTTTTTCCCTAATTTTTGTTGAGCCTGTGATTTTCTGCAAAAGTAGTCGAGATACTGGGTTCCGTGGAACCCTTACAAATTTTTATATTTTGTATTGAGGTACATTACCCTAATGTTTTAGTGAAGTATACACTAATTGTTTAGACATATATTAATTGTCAGTGAGTTTGTTGATTACAATGAGTTTATTCTATTTTAACCAGTTCAAATTATGAAAGTGATTTATGCCCTCATAAGAATAGGTTTCTTTAGTTAATATTTTATTTGAATGGAGATTCTGATTGAAGACCTATAATTATTTACTTTAACAAGTTGTAACTTGGATGGGAGAGTTGTCTCATTGGCACTCATACCACATCTTCTTATATCTATTGTCTTGTGTATTAATTAATATAGGTATAAGTAAAAGTAAAGGTAGAACAATATTTGTTATCCAATAGGGTACCAGGTGGCTGTGCTAGTTTTCTGAATCAATATGTACAGTAGTTGCATAAGAATTAAGGTGGCACTAATTTCACAGCACTGCAACAAAATTAATCATAATGAAGGGTTAAATTTCAAAATAAAAATTGAGGTCAAATTTAAGTTATAATAGTTTACAATGTTCACTAATAAAAGCCTTTGGAAATTTATGTGACTTCATTATTCCTTAAAGATAAAAAATTTAAAAAAATAAAAATGTACAGCTATAATTGTTAAGGCATGTTTGGTACAAAAGGGATATAAAACCCACATAATTTGCTCCACTAAACAGGTGCACAGATGATTTGAGAACTGATGGAGGGGAAATTAGAAACACATTGAAGGAATTGCAATGCACTTTGTAAAAATAGAAAATATTACTTTATTTTGCTGATACGGTGGAAAGAAAAAGTAGATAACATAATCTGATTTACACAATTGAAGAATATAATGATTTTATTATTTGTTAACAAATACAATGAAATAGTTAATTCACTATACAACTGTTGCCTTTATTTTTCCTCTAGGATTCTTTCTTTTAAGTCAGGTGAAAACAAACTTTTTTATGTTTTTTTAATTAATAAATTCATGTTTTACTTACAGTTGAAAATGTCTCATTATTAATAATTATGATTTCTGAACTAGTAGATCCATACTTTATTTTTAGTTAAATATTTTTTTTGGAATATGTTTTCTAAACTATTATGATATATAAATCAATCATGTATTTTCAGTTGAAAGTGTTGAGACAGATCTTTTAGATAACATGTATTTTGAAGAAGAAGATTTTGGTGTAAGTTGCATTTAATGAATAGAAATAATTCAAATTTTCAATGAAAATCAATGCTGATTGTATAGAACTTTGAAAAATAATATTGTGAACGATTGGGCTTTAAAACCACCTAGAGTTTTATAATAACCCAAGTAATGCTATATTTTGTTTGTAAAGTTAACCAACCTTTTCTGTAATGGTAATCAGTTACATGACCATACATATTGTGATTTCACGTAAAATTTTGATGTCACATCACATGAGAAGATGTTTTATATCACTTCATAAAATTTAGTTTGTATGGCATCAGTTGGTCAAGTCTTAAATCAAGTGTCTCTGAATCCTTAAAAGAGATAAGATGTAAAGAAGCTGAAGGAATCCATTATTTGACAATCTGATTTTGTATTAATCGAAAACGAATTAATTTGAGCGTGGGATATATAGATAATCATTAATTGATTAGATTATATAGTTTTATTGACTTTGCACAAATATTAATCTAACTTAGGTCATTTAAAGGTCAATGAAAAAAAATAATAAATTATAATTCAAGTACTGTTTTGCAGGATTACCTAAAGCTTGGACCTTTGGAATTAAAACTATTAAACGTGACAGGAACACAAATGCCTATACATGTTCCTGAACCTCTGACTGAAGAGGAAAGTGATGCCAAGAAATGTAAACCTGATGAATGGCCAGTCACAGCTCCTATGCTCAAAAGTATTCAAACATGAAATGTGATTGTATGTTTTCAGTAGTTTCTGTTAAGCAGGAATCTGATCATATCAAAGTTAAGAATTTTATTCATCAGAATGCCATATCGCTTTGAAGTACCAGGGACTGTCTCAGTTTTTCTCTGAGGCTCAAATAGTGTGGAGTATTTCTTCCATATTTGTTTATAAATTTATAGCTGTAATGAGATATCACATCTTTAATTCTCTGCAAGTTTTTTTTTCTATTTATATTCCTCATAGATTTTGAGAAATGATGATATATGTTGCATGTTAAGTTACTGTGATCTTGTATTTGTCTATTTATTTTAATAAATATTTAATTGTTGGTTTTGCTCAACTTTATTTGTGAAAAGATACACTTTTCTGTTTAAATATTAGTTTGATGAAGGCTTTTTTTTTACATATTTGTTAAGTTTTCAACATATTCATGATATTCATTTGATATTATTCTGATCTTTCTTGGATATATATAAATGTCCAGTGTAATACACTGATACATTTTGTACCCACAAATTCCTTGGTCCATACTTGCAAGAGTTGTTTCCCTTTGCTTGTTTCTACACAGAAGGGTATTTGAAAATTATTAGACAGAACAATTACAGATAATTGTGTATTTGTAATATCCAAGTTTGTTACTGTTTTCACAAAAAGAGATTTTTTTGTGATGAGAGTTGATAGAATACAGTTTGCATTTTATGTAATATCAAAAAGTAGACTCTTGCAAATTTGTTTCTTGATACTTTTCACACCTTAGCTTCTTTCTCTGTCCTTTTTCATTTAATCACTTATAATTTATGGTGAACTTATATCTTTTTGATATTAATAATATTTTTTTAAATCTCTGCAGTGATATTTTTTAATAACTTGTCTTGTGTACAGACATTTGCCAATAGTATTTCACCTATTATTAGAATGACAGTGTTCTTGAAACAGTGAACAATTCTATTCATTTTGCCATTTGATAAGGGACTTTCCGTTTTGAATTTTCCTCACAGTTCAGTAGTTTTGTGATTTTACTTTTTATAGACTGATTGTTGAGAGTAATTTAATCTTGAGGGAACATCATTTGAATGAAATCGTTTCTTTAAAACAATTCAAATTTAACAGCTACTTTTTGGAACAAATTTGATAAAACATGTAAATAATTTATCATTAACAAGAAAAACTTTCAAAATATGGGAACTTGTAATTTTTCAAAGAATTTGTGATCAATGAAAAACCCAAATTTTCCTGTTATATGCCATTTAGCTGTAATGCTTCATTTAGGAGTAGTTCTATAAAGACATTCTAAATTGAATGTTTGCTTGAATAACAAGGGATGCATAAAACGCTTTAATTAAATAATAATATTGAGTTAGATTTAATTTAATCGTTTTTTTTCTGTCAGATTTTATTCTGAATGTTCTGAGAATTAGATTATGATTGTATTAATGTAATGTAAGCTGATGCTTTCAACTTTCTATCGAAATTCTAAATACAATAAAAGAAATGAAACCCTAGCGCTGTAGAAATCTTACAGAAAACTTAATGCATGCAATTCCTCATTAGTTTTACAAAAAAACTGACAACTTGAAAAAACTAATTTGAAATTAATTTGGATATATGTGTGTGAATTTTTGTCACAAATTGATGAGTAAATTTTCGATTAAGCACTATAAAAGTCATCTTTTTAATATAAGCCTTTAAGTTATTAAATTCAAAAAGTTTTTTTACATGCGTTTTTTTATAACAAATTATTACAAGGGAAAAGGGTATTTTAATATGTTTGTGGAAATGGTTTGAAAAAATATAAGTATGCATTTATTTATGTAGTTTATCCTTATCATGAACATTGTTATGTTATGTTGTTTAATAATGAATTTCATTTGTATTTAAAAATAAAAGAAGTTAAGAAATGAATATTCTTGATAAAACATTTACTGTTTCAATTTGATTGCACAATATTTACATCATCTCTTCAGTGATGCATGAGACCAAAACATTTGAAAATCCAAAGCCTAATACAAAAGTTGAAGGGCTGAAAGAACCTAACAGGACCAAATTATCTGGAAATCCAAAGCCTTATACAAAAGTTGAAGGGCTGAAAGAACCTAACAGGACCAAATTATTTGGAAATCCAAAGCCTTATACAAAAGTTAAAGGGCTGAAAGAACCTAACAGGACCAAATTATTTGGAAATCCAAAGCCTTATACAAAAGTTGAAGGGCTGAAAGAACCTAACAGGACCAAATTATTTGGAAATCCAAAGCCTTATACAAAAGTTAAAGGGCTGAAAGAACCTAACAGGACCAAATTATTTGGAAATCCAAAGCCTAATACAAAAGTTAAAGGGCTGATAGAACCTAACAGGACCAAATTATCTGGAAATCCAAAGCATAATACAAAAGTTGAAGAGCTGAAAGAACCTAACAGGACCAAATTATTTGGAAATCCAAAGCCTAATACAAAAGTTAAAGGGCTGAAAGAACCTAACAGGACCAAATTATTTGGAAATCCAAAGCCTGATTCCAAAGTTAAAGGGCTGAAAGAACCTAACAGGACCAAATTATTTGGAAATCCAAAGCCTAATACAAAAGTTAAAGGGCTGAAAGAACCTAACAGGACCAAATTATTTGGAAATCCAAAGCCTAATACAAACATTGAAGAGGCGAGAGAACCAAAACAGGACCAAATTATTAAGCCAATAGCAGACCAAAGAAATATGCTTCAGTACTAATAGCATTTAAACACAGGGATTGAATTCTTCTATTTGTCATCATTTTCAAATATTGATTTATAAGATAGTATTACACTTTTTTCATTAAATTCCATGAGGTGAAATACTTGTAAAATAAATGAATGGAAATTGTGAATAATTCAAAGATAAAGAATCTTAATCAAAGGAATAATTCAAAGATAAAGAATCTTGATCAAAGGACAGACAGCAACCAAACTACCAGTAGGTCTTTAACGAAGCGAGAAAATCCTGCACCTTAAGGCTGGTCCTCTTTACAAAATGTGTACTTATTCCATGAAAATGGACATCACACTAAACTCCATGTATATACTAAATGTATATGCATGTACTTTTCGTTAGTGTAGGTTAGGAAGACAACATTGTAATCAACGTTTACTACATTTGTATTCTGATGGCATATATTTCACTCCTTTTGCATTAATTTGCTCACAGTCTGGTATCTATGATGAGTAGTGCAACACCTCATAGATTAATCTTAACTTAACCTCCTTCATTTGAAATAACACACAGTAATAAATGATTTGATTTGATTATCTGTTTTGTAACACCACTTTTAAGCACTGCCTTAGGGGCTTTGAAAACGAAAGATTAACTTAGTTAAAATAGTAAAATTAGTAAAATTAAGCGTATTTTCCCCTTTTTAAAGCCAATAATGCTATTTCATTTTTCATGTAATATCAAAACAAAGCTCGAAAGATACCTTCCTTATACATTTTGTATTTACCTGACAGTAAAGTTGATGAATGTTAGAAATATTTATAAACAATTTGAACTTATGACTGGGTGAAAAGGCTTAAAGCAGATGATTCAAAGTTGAAAAATTTAGAATATGGAATAATATATAACATTTTTGTATTATTCAAGTAAAAGAAATAACAGGTCTCTTTCTTCAGAGTCCAATTATGAAATATGTCATTCTGATTTCACTTCTCTATTCAGTAGTGTTGCTAAATTTATTTTTTTTACCAATTTTGCATTTCTAATAACTGTTTGAAATGCTACTTCATATTGATCATTGCTACGAAACCTTTGAATCGTTTGCAAAAGTAGCATGAACAAACAATTAGATTACGTTTCGCCTTATCATTTATCTATTTGCGTATGCTACCAATAACAGTTATTTATTCCCCTGAGCGTATACTGATTAGTAAATTTTGACCTTAATAGTATCTCTTTTATCGAATTACAAAGATACTTTTGATTTGATATTGACTTATTTCCTGTTCATAAGCATGGCATAGTTCAGGAAGCATACAAAAAATAATCAAATAAACTGTAATTCATTTGTTTTCATCAAGACGATTTACTAAAAAATGTCCTGCCCACTTCACAAAATCAATGCATCTATTTCTGCGATATCGTCCACATAGTAGCATAAACCTATTTTTCTTTATCGTTTATTGTTATCATAAAAGACCCTGCGTACACTTATATTTTGTTTTAGTGGTTACCTACCGTGCAAGGGCTGTATAGCCTGCCAAGGTAGTTAAAAACTTCCATTTGTTGTACTTATATTAAAAATTCATATGTTGTAAATTTGTGATAAAGCAGAAGTTTATCGATTAACTTTAAACATAAGTGCTTTACGTCCTTTAAATTTCAAAGTTGATAACATATGACAAAATAGAACCAGAAGGGACTTTGAGAGAATAATCACTCATCAAAGCCAGACAACCACTGGAGAGTTGCATCTTTAGTTTTTTTAAATATTTCTGCACATTATCTATTGACTGTTTACCCTTCCGGAGTACATGCGTTCTGCGAAGATCCGTATTTTTTTTTACTGGATTCGCGCTGCTCACTTTAAAAGGTGTATTTTTTTTAGTTAGTCATATTCGTTCTTATTCTTGGCCATGGTGTTAGATATGGGAAGGTCCGGTGTGAGTGCCAATGAGACAACTCTCTATCCAAATAACAATTTTAAAAAAGTAAACCATTATAGGTCAATGTACGGCTTTCAACACGGAGTCTTGGCTCACACCGAACAACAAGCTATAAAGGGCCCCCAAATTACTAGTGTAAAATCATTAGTTGTCTGTTTAATGACATGCGATTGCTTACTTTGTTTGTTCTTACTCTTTTGACAATTTAGTTGTTTTGTGTAAGCATCTGTTATTGGTTGTCATTTGTTGTCCTCTATTTTTGGACGATGTGTTGTCTGTTTTTATAGAACTGTTGATTTAGATTTGTTATCACTCACAAGATCATGACTACGAGATAAATGATTCGGTATTTTCTGTGTATTTTTATTCTGTATTTGGTTAATTATCAACAGCTGTATCTATTTCTTACCAAAGCAATTTAAAAAACTGTCTACTTTGTTAAATTGTTATTTTGGAATGCTTTCGATTTATATTCTTATACGATGCTCCGACCATTTACGTACGTAAGAATTGAACTCCTTAACGCAGACTATAATAGAAATTTGAAATAGAATAACGTGCTCACAATACAAATGATAAAAGTTATTAGCTTGCAGTAGTGAATATCTTTGTATACTTCTCTGACTTCAATAAATCTTCAGATTTAATCACGACTATGCGGTTCATTTGGACGTGTGATAGCCACAGAATTATTAAGAAGTTAGTGACACTACGAGGCTCTTGTGACAAATCGATATAAGATGATCCCAAGATATTGATACCGAAGATGATCCCAAGATATTGATACCGAAAGTAATATGAAAATTTGATAGTTAACCCATTATATGCTTGATTGATGTTATCGGGAGTGTTTGTTAGAGAAAACTATTCATCTCGGAAAGCGGAAAGACTAGTTGATTGCTGCTAATAGCATGTAAAACGTTTGCTTCAATAGCATATGCTTTTTGCAATAATATACTTACAAAGTAAAAAGAAAGATTGGATGTGAAATATATTTCTAGAGTCGAGATGAAAATAAGCAACCATGCATTATGTTATTTCGGAAAAGCTTTATCAAATCAATCTGTTTATTTACATTTCTATTATCAGCAGTTCTTACTCTTTATGAGATCTGCACTACTTCGGATCAGACACAGGAGATCTTTAATGAACACGGAATAAATTTAAAAACCAAACATGTTGATGTAAAATATAACAGAGAAGCACGAGCTTCCATGAAATTAAGACAGTACCAACGTGTTGCTCAATATGAAATAAATAGACAAAGATTCAAAAAGATTATAAAAGAATTTAGTAATAACTCAACAAGGATTACGAATTCTGCTGATATAGAACATTTTCCATCGAGACAAAATTTCGACAATGAGTGTAAAGTATTAGAAAAACTAGGTAAGTAGTACAATCCTTTTAGCAGATTTAATACCACTTCAAGTTTCGTTCAAAAGATAGCTTAAAAGTAAAAATAAAGTAAAGCTTTGAATCAAATCGAAAATTTGAAAATTCTTTCAAGATTTATAGTAAAAAACGTCGAGGAAGTGGACGTTTCTGTTTTAATGAAGGCTGTCAAATAGATTGGACACAAGACACCATATGGAGTAGATAGACATAGGAAGATGTGGTGTGAGTGCCATCATCCAAATAACAATTTATAAAAGTAAACCATTATAGGTCAATGTACGGCCTTCAACACGGAGCCTTGGCTCACACCGAACAACAAGCTATAAAGGGCCCGAAAACTACTAGTGTAAAATCATTCAAACGGGAAAACCAACGGTCTAATCTATATAAAAAAAAACGAGAAACACGTATAAATTTCATAAAAAAAAACGACAACCACTGTACATCAGATTCCTGACTTAGGACAGGTGCAAATATTTTCAGCGGGATTACAAGTTTTATGGTACCAAATCTTCTCCCTTTTAGCATAACGTCAATAGCATAACATCACAACATAAAAAAACACACGATAAAAAATATCAACTGGCAGGCTTAACTCAATAAAAAAACGTAAATTAACACACTATAAACAAATAAAGAACACTTTAAACGAACATTTGTACCTCAAATGAGGAATATGTATCCATAGGCAACAATGATTTGAATAAACTCTTTATACTTGAATGGCACATTTTTTAAAAAGTGGAAAACATTTTATGAAATAACTTTGAAGCACAAAGTTAATTCTTTTTTCTCTAAAATTTCTATTTTCGAGTCGGCTATCGTTTTAAGTTTAAAAAACAAAATACCATGGTCCGTTAGGGGGGATACATTTTTTCGGAATATGTGCAATTACCTTAAAATAATAAACTTCTTTAATAATTATTTTGATTATAATCTTAGAATTTGTTTAGGAATAAATGCATTTATTTTTTAATTTGCTGCTTTGAACCTGTTTACTGGTTACAACCTAAAATTGAGAATGGAAATTGGGAATGTATCAAAGAGACAACAACCCGACCATAGAAAAAACACAACAGCAGAAGGTCACCAACAGGTCTTCAATGTAGCGAGAAATTACCGCACCCGGAGGCGTCCTTCAGCTGGCCCCTAAATAAATATATAATAGTTCAGTGATAATGAACGCCATACTAATTTCCACAAGCAACTAAAATTAAAATAATACAAGACTAACAAAGGCCAGAGGCTCATGACTTGGGACAGGCGCAAAAATGCGGCGGGGTTAAACATTTTTGTGAGATCTCAACCCTCCCCCTATACCTCTAGTATGTTGAAAAGTAAACGCATAACAATACGCACATCAAAATTCAGTTCAAGAGAAGTCCGAGTCTGGTGTCAGAAGATGTAACCAAAGAAAATAAACAAAATGACAATAATACATAAATAACAACAGACTGCTTGCAGTTAACTGACATGCCAGCCCCAGACTTCAATTAAACTGACTGAAAGATTATGATTTCATCATATGAACATCAGGCACAATCCTACCCGTTAGGGGTTTAGTATCATATCATCATAACATATATGAGAAGAACATAACCAGTGTCATGCCATCAACTGGTTTTTTAATAAATGTGTTTAGTTCCGATGTAAAGACCCTCTAAGTGGATCAATATTAACGCCAAAATATGCAATCTAATGACCTGACAACAGTATCGTAACTATCTTATACTTTTTAATAAGTTTATTCAAAGGTTTTGTTCGTTTCTGAGGTGAATACTGATACCTTTGTGCTTTATAAAGAATATTTCTATAAAAAAATGGATGTGAAATACCTGAACGTATAAGAAGTTTGTATGTTGAGCTATATTTACGAATGATATCCTTATACCGATGATAAATTTTAGTAAATGATTTGACTAGTTTGTGATATCGAAAACCCTGGTGTAATAATTTTTCAGTAATACATACATTTCTCTCGTTGAAATCTAAAACATTGTTACATTCACGAGCGAAAAGTTGAGATATATAAACACCGTAAGATGGTGACAAGGGAACGTCACCATCTAAAAAAGGATAACTAACGATAGGAAATGAAAAAAACATCTCTTATCATAAATTTTAGTATTCGGCTTTCCGTTAGTGATATAGATATCAAGATCGAGGAAAGGGCAATGGTCATTGTAAGTATTAGCTTTATTTGAAGTAAGTTAAACAGGATAAATTTCTTTAATATGCATACTGAAGTCGTCATTATTGAAAGCCAAAATATCATTTAAAAGTATTATTGAATTTGTTTTCCGGTAGTTGTTTCGATGGGTCTTTGCTTATTTTTGTCATAAATTGTAACTCATAGCAATAATTATTTATTTTAAAGCGATGCCTTTTTCTTAATGACAAAAATATTCAATGATCATTGATTCCTATTTTTTCCAGATGGCCAAATACCTATCAACAACGTATTACTTTGTGATGAAGCAATTCACTTTTTAAGAACATTCCATTCTGATGTTGAAGATGGTGGTCACTGGCGATCCAACAACTGTTCACGACATGCTCTCATTATTATCATACCGTACAGGGACAGACAACAGCACCTCTGCATATTACTACGTTACATTATACCAATGTTGAAAAGACAGAATATAGAGTTCAGGATTGTTGTAGCTGAACAAGTGAGAGTGTTAATATACATATGTAATACATAAATGATTTAATCGAGACACTATAAAAAGATATTTCGAAATCCCTTGTGCTGTTTCACATTTTTGGTTTGTTGTATTTTTTGTGTTCTTGTATTATTGTATCTTTTATTCTTTATCATCTGCAAATTTTGTGTTTAGAAAACAAAATAGAGAAAGGGGTTAAAGTTAGCAACGGCACAAGTTCACATAATCATACACGACGGACATCAACAACTACAGTTCACCGTACGACATTTAAGGAACATTCGTCTTAAATGCCTGTACCAAGTCAGGAATATGACAATTGTCTATTCGTTTGATATTTTTGATTTAATCTTTTGTTTATGAACTTTTTTGAGTTTTTTTGTGATTTTACTTTTTGCTGATGCGATTTTTGTTTGATTAATAACAAGATCAGTATTTAACATCTAGCAGCAATGTTTTAAAATGCTGATCGATTAGATATACCACACAAATGCACAGATAGCATAATTTTATCACAAAGTGAAACAGTGCAAAAGAAAAAATGTAATCATACAGGTGTATTAGTTTGATAGAGAAGCAGTAAATTAAATCAATCAAATCTTTCATTTTATACTGTTGTATATTTGGAAGCACGTTATCCAGTTATAAACACGAAAGAAATTTAAAATTTCTCGAGTTTTCGAACAAAAATGAAATTCATCATAAAATTTCGACTAAATAAAAACTAAGATGACTAATGACATATTTTCCCGTTAAAATATTTTCTCATAAATAGAACCGAACCAACACTGTCCTCGTTCAAATAGTATAGATAAAACAACTTGGATAAAATCTTTAGACATTTTTATTAACGATGGTATTGCAAAAATGAAACAAGACATGCTATTGCATTGAATCAAACCAAAAAAACCTCTTCAATCTGTATCAGATATTTGGAAAGGTGATTTGCTTTATGTTGATGAAAAACACTTCGAAAAGAGCAAGATTGGTTTCTTGCTACATCCTTTGAATAAAAGTTACAGTATTATACCGCTGTTCAAAAGTAATCGATTTAGAGAAAAACAAATCCGGGTTAAAAACTAACACTAAGAAAAACACATAAACAATAAGAGGAAAATAACGGAAAAACAGCAACACTGAAAAGCAACAAAAACAAACGTCAACATTCATTGAAACGAACTAGTTGTCAACAACTGCCATATTCCTGATTGGTTAAGACATTTTAAGGAAAAATGGTGGGTTGAAGCTGGTTTTATTTGCTAGCCAAAACTCCCGAAATATGGCAATGTTAACAGAAAAATATAACGCTACAATGACAACACTACGTGATAAGAATACAGTACAATATTAATCAAACGCAACAACGGGCGAGAACACTCAGCAAATAGGAATACACGAATAAATGAAAAATAGTACATTACAACAAGTAAAACCCAGTATAACAACACGTCCCATGAATAAATGACAGCACAGGACACCACGAACTGCGCGTCACATTAATGGACAAAAGCAACAAAAAACAAATGACGTATATCAAAGGTAATCTTGAAATTCATGCATATGGTATGAGATCCAATAACTCACAATTATATTCATAATACTTGTTCAAATATTTATCATGCTTATGACGGTCTTGAAAGGCGATTTAAAGTAAATGCTGTCACAACCTGTCAGAAAAATAAAACGTTGCCAAACCGAAATTGGTACAATACAATTTACATTAATATAGCTCAAAGATGTTTCAATCACATGACAGGGTTTTCTTGTCACCTGAAAGGTTGCAAGGCTATTGCAAATTAATCACCAGTACCTCGAAGATATGCTCCGGTTTTAATGCACGAGATGCATTAATTTGCAGCCTTTTGTCAGGAGAAATGCCATGTTGTCTGTTAATTTACGGCCGATTGCAAAACCTTTTAGGTGGTCTGTCAAACTAACATTTAAAGTGGCAGTCTTAATTTCCCGTCTTTAATTCTCTTCTTTTCCTTCAGATTATACCTACTAGTATAGTTGTTCTTGTTATGCAAGAAGTCTCTGTCACTGGACTTTAAGAAAACAACAAATAATTCAAGTTCTTAAAATGTGTTGAAATATACAAATACATCTTTTTGTAATATTTTTGTTTATTATAGGCTGGAAACGAAACCTTCAACAAAGGAAAACTTATGAATGCTGCGTTCATCGAATCAACCAAACTGTTTAGCTACCAGTGTGTTGTCTTTCATGACGTAGATTTAATTCCTGAAGACGATAGAAACATTTATCCGTGTCCATGGCAACCAACACACCTCTCTGTTGCAATTGATGAGATGAATTACAGGTATGTAATAATACGTGCAGTAGATGACAATCATAAATTAAAATATAAAGGATGTGGTAAATAAAAATGTGACAATCATATCCAAAGACTAAATGACAAAGGTCTAAACCGTTGGTCACTACAGTTTTTTTTTTATGCCCCACCTACGATAGCAGAGAGACATTATGTTTTCTGGTCTGTGGGTCCGTTCGTCTGATCGTCCGTCCGTTCGTCCTGCTTCAGGTTAAAGTTTTTGGTCAAAGTAGTTTTTGATGAAGTTGAAGTCCAATCAACTTGAAACTTAGTACACATGTCTTCTATGATATGATATTTCTAATTTTAATACCAAATTAAAGTGTTTACCCCAGTTTGATGGTCCACTGAACAAAGAACACAACCAGTTATAAAAAGCGTCAGGATGGAAATATAGTGAGAAGCAAAAAATAACATTAAACTGACAAAGCAACTTCCTTTTAAATGCTGAAAACAATGTACGAAAAATAATCAGGATAAGCATATACCAAAACAACCACTTAACTATAGCAGGCAGTGGGCTTGAGACAAGCACATACAGTTTTCATTGATCGATAATTGTTTGTACTATGTAAGGTGAAATAGGTTCGAGTGGTAAATATTTCCAACAATGTGGGATTTTCTGCTTTCATTTTCAATACATTAAATTATCTAGAGAAAAGGTTCTTTCTTACATTATACTAGAGACAAATTTGCATCTGCGTCAGTTCCATTACGTGTGTTCTTAAAAAGAAACAAAACTGTCAAAAATAATTGAAATTTTGAAAAATTACTTGAAAGACATTAAAGTATTATTCCTTTTCTGCAGGCAAATTTATCTTTAAAATCTCATTTACGAGTAAAAATAGATTGAAATGAATGTTACAGAAAACAAATATGGCTTCACATCAATGTTCTGAGGAAAACTTATTAAATTTTACGGTCTTTCCTTTCTCTCAAATATAATTAACATCCTTCATTTTCATTTTCATCCTATGTAATTTCCTATGAAATTATAGCGTGAAAGTTATTCTAAGAGCAACGTAATTGATATTCTGTAATGAAGACTCTTATCAAATAGCAATTTAAAAGTACTTTAATTTTAACTACATGCAAGTTTGATCTTTATCCAATATACACAGGCAAATTTCGTTCACATCAATTTCACGTGAATTCAAATTCATGTGAATCTCACGTGAATTTAAATTCATGTGAATCTCAGGTAAAATTCACATCAATTTCACCTAAAACGAGCTTATACGTGACATTCACGTGAAATCGGTTCATGTGAGTTTCATGTTAGTTTCATGATTTTTTTTTGTGAAATTCACGTGAATTTGTAAAATAAAATAATTCATATAACATTTAAACTTTTAAATGTGAATAAAATCCTGAAAAGTGCCAATTTTTGGTTGTTGTAAAAGTTCATTTGAAATTCATGTGAAAAATTTCACATGAGATTCTTGTGAATCTCAATTTACGTGAAATTCGCATGTAAAGTTTCACGTGAGTTTTATGTATAAGCTCGTTTGAGGTATTTCACGTTAAATATTTCACGTGAATTTCATGTGAGATGCATGTGAATTTCATGTGAGCAAAATTTGCCTGTGTATACTGTTATCAAAAGATAGCAGTAATGGTAAAAATTATCTACTTATTATACTGCAGTATGTCAACTACTGTATTTAACATGAATGCAAACGTCCAGCAAGTAAAGCTGACACAATTTAAAAAGTATGGAAAAAAATGTAACTTGACAGCTGTAACGAGTTTAAACGACGAATTAGATACAAAACAAAAAATTGTCTGACATAAACATTCGTAGCAAAATATATGCCCATTGTAAATGGCATTAAAAAAAACAGTCTAATATAAACAAGGATGAAAAACAGTCAGTCCATTATAAACAAGCTTACAAAAATATGCACGGTTTACACAGTCATAACAAAACAAAATGTACAACGTTTGTAGTTGGTGACGATGGAATGCCTTTCAGTGACATGTATAACATTGTTAATCCGATAACTGAGTGTCCAGGAGAGGTTTATAAAAATATGAGATGACACAATATACTTATACATGTTAGTATATGCGACGTGATATATATACAATTATCGTTATGTATAGTCTGAATAATTGTTTAATCATTTAGACGTGTTGACCGATCACAGTTCAGCCATTGGTAATATTGTATTAACCCATGTTTTTGTGGCTGTCAAAAGGATAGTTCAAATGATAAAGACATATCAATATTTAGAAAGATTGATAGACAAATTTCATCAGACAAGCAGATCCCGAGAGACCATCTGATTTAGTTTTGCTTTATGTCCTTCTTTAACTTGTCCCAATCAATGCCAGACTAATTATCAGAGGGTGATATGAAATAACAAATATTTCAAATGATTGCAGAAATGGTAGGATGGTCATTGAAATAGATTCATAAATTGATTACTAAACAAAAAACACGACAGAATCCAATTGTTGGGAAAAGCGAAAGGAAAGATACCAAGATAATCAATACATAAATGTGCTTGATAGAAAAATTTGTCTTTTTCAATACCATAGCCAAAAACAAATGGTTAAATATAAATAATCTCGTCCAGTCGTTGACAATTATCTTCCAATGATAGATCACAACATCCGCTTACTTCATTTGTCTTGAAATCAACATCATTTTATTATCAGTAGTTTTTCACTTACTGTTTTATTGAAATATATGGGTTTTATAAATACACTAAGTTAAGGACTTTAGCAATGAAGAATTGTTAATGGAATTTTGTCAAAGTGGCTTTGTACTTATATACATCCCGTCATTGTGTTTTTTGTGTCATGTTAAATAATTGTTAACATGTTTATCTGTTCGTTTTATAGGGATTAAGATAATAACAATGTTATCTATTCTGTCTGTTTATTTTGATCACATATCGTTGGCAATATAATGAAATTTGATGCGAATGTCATACAAGTGAGAGGTTGAGCTAGCTATACAGCTGTACCTGTATTTACCTATAAAACACGATTAAATTCACTATTTTCTACATGAAAAAATGCCTTAATCAAAGCAGGAATATGACGGTTGTTTGCCGAACGTTTCATAAATGAAAATTCATTAAATTGTAAAAATATACGAATTAGCTCTCGCCGCGATATAGCCTTTTTGTGCTAATGCGGCGTAAAGCAACCAACAATCAATCAATCAATCAATCATAAATGACTCCCTTTAACCGATATGCCAGATCACTTTTATAATATTTTAAAATGTTGTTAAAAAACAATCAACTTTTCAGAAGTTTTATTCATAAAAGAACATTTGTGAATAAGATAGAAAAAAATCAAGCAAGAAAATACTACTAGCGTTCGTAAGAAAAATGACGAATAGATAAACAGATCAAAGTACATTACACTGACAACAAAAGCGACCTACAGGTGTATAAAATCGTGTTGCGTTTGTTGTGATCTGTCGAAGAGGCGCCATATGTAACCTTACACTGGATTGTCTGAACTCAATTGTTATTTCTAGAATATAAACTTAAACATTTTTATATTTATACGTAGATTACAGTATGAAATGTTGGTTGGTGGAGTTCTGGCAATGAGAAAAGAACACTTCGAGACTGTGAATGGTTTTTCTAACGAGTTTTGGGGATGGGGAGGAGAAGATGATGACATGGCATACAGGTAATAATTATATTAAGTTATTTATAGACATTCAGCAGAAATTTCTATAAAATAATGGGTAAAATCATTCCTTGCCACCAATTTTATAAAAGTTTGTCTTATTTAATGGGCTGTTTTTCTAACCGTTATTCTCAAGAATTCGGTTATCCTTCAGGAAATTGAAAAAGATATATGGTCAATTAAAATCATATTACATGTAGTTGTCATCTTTGAAATTACACATCATTACAGTTTTATTTTTCAACATTTCTTACATTGATTTTGATGCTTGCAGGGTTGTATCATAAACCTTACCACATTATTTCATACTAATTATTTATTTTACAGGATTAAACTGGCAGGAATGCGAATTTTAAGACCACCAAAAAATGTTGCAAGATATAAAATGCTTCGCCACAAGAAACAGGTTCCTGCAAAGTGGAATTCAAGGTAAATCCAAAGTACTATTCAAATGCACCATGATGGCGATGTCATTTTAATAATATTTTGTGTGGGTTTGTTTTTGAAATATCACAGTAGCAAGATGATAAACTTCAGAGCAAGTTAGTGAAGAAATAAAAAAACACATCTCAGCCGCATTTTGATTATGATGTTTTAATAACGGGTGTTACATATTTGTATTTTACATCGCTTCAGTGATGATTTTAAGTAAAGGTATAAACATTCTGTCTAGCAATATTGATCTAACATTGTCATAGTAAAATGGTCAACATTGAGCTTTCTTTATTTTGTTAGTCTTTCAGATACTTTAAATGAAAAAAAAATACAATTATATGTGATGCATTAATCATCAGTTAAATAGCCAATTTAGTAGACTAAGCATGACGAACCCCTCCAAAAACTCCGCTCTTTCCATTGTCCAGATTTTGTAAATAACCTGGAGGGAACTAATGTAGGGAATGCAGTTCCTGTTCAACTAGTGACAAAGTTCATTGCAAGATGACATTTTGAGACATGCGGCGGAACATATTCATGGTTATCTGGGACGCAGATATTATCAAACAGTCAACCAAACGATGGTACCGTCGTAGAACTTTCGACTGGATGACTCATGTTTGCTATTTGAAACTATTTGAAATTATTGTTTCAATCAATGCCTTGTACAGAACAACCTTGTTTTAATGAAATCAGCAGTTGAAACGCATACCCCGTGTGATACATATCGACGGAATTTGGGGATATGCTAGTATACTCCATTTTATGGTCTGCTGAAATGTTGCTACACAATGTTCAAATTATTAAAATTTATATAATATATGTTGTCGGCAAAAAAGGAGCATAATTGGTTTCCATACAAAATCCGATTGTCTGTCTATCTAAATAAAACAATGCCTGTCAGGAATATGAAAGTTCAACATAGTTGGGGTTCGCGTTTTTTATTCTTTGGTTTTTCTATGTTGTGTCATGTGTACTATTGTTTTTCTGTTTGTCTTTTTAATTTTTAGCCAAAGCGTTGTCAGTTTGTTTTAGATTTATGAGTTTGACTGTCCTTTTGGTATCTTTCGTCCCTCTTTTAGTGATAATATAACATAGTACACTTCTACATGTTCTAATAACAATAGAATAGTTTTACATCTATCATTATTTTACAGGATTAAACTGCTGAGTGGTGTAAACAAAAGATTCCTTCTTGATGGACTAAACAGTGCCAATTACTCTATGGAGAAGTTGACAAGACACAAGTTCTATACCCATTTTCTTATAAATGTTGGAAAACAGCCATTAAAATTGGACCAAACTATAGGATGACTGCATTCAGTGAGCCTCTATGTAAATTGAAGCAATGAATAACACTGAAACCATGTCATTGATATACCATAGTCAATAGTCAACTGACAATCCAAATAACATTTCTGTCAGATTTTACACGTCATTATCATCACGTGGTACTAGTGTTGTTGTTCTATTACTAGTAAATTCATCCTAGCTTTTTAATATTTTGTTCCATGCATCTTTCGTGAACAGTTGTTACATATTTTTTTTCCGTCATGTTTGTTTTTCCATTTAGGATCATTCACAATCAAGTATGTTCTTACTGTTTTTTCTCTCCATGCAATTAACTTCATTCTAATTTGACGTCATCATGATCTGTAAGAATCCACCGATTTTTCCTCGAATATAATATTAATTTGTTCTTTTTGTGAGCATGACTATGGGTGCCACATGTGAGGAAGGATCTGTCTACAGGTCGGAATGACCCGGGTCACCCGGCGACAGATTTTTGTGGAATTCACATTGATTATTCATTTATATAAAGCTTAATTTGTCGTTGTTGTTTGTCATTGGATTGTTGAGTTTTTAATCTTTATTATATAGTCCCTTATTGTACTAGTATCTTCAGCTTTTTTTTAAAGCATATATGGATGTTAAATTTTGCTTACATTTAAAGCAATTGTTGATCCTGTGATTATCTTATAGGACACTTAAGCAACACGACGGGTGCCACATGTGGAGCAGGATCTGCTTACCCTTCCGGAGCACCTGAGATCACCCCTAGTTTTTGGTGGGGTTCGTGTTGTTTATCCTTTAGTTTTCTATGTTGTGTCATGTGAACTATTGTTTTTCTGTTTGTCTTTTTTCATTTTTAGCCATGGCGTTGTCAGTTTGTTTTAGATTTATGAGTTTGACTGTCCCTTTGGTATCTTTCGTCCCTCTTTTAGTCACTGAACTGAAACCTCCTAACAAAGCCATGCAATCTTTTGGTGTATATACAAACTGTCAAGAAGTTTCAAATATCACCAATTCTTATTCACGCTGAGATGTGTTTTTTTATTTCTTCACTAACTTGCTCTGAAGTTTATCATCTTGCTACTGTGATATTTCAAAAACAAACCCACACAAAATATTATTAAAATGACATCGCCATCATGGTGCATTCGAATAGTACTTTGGATTTACCTTGAATTCCACTTTGCAGGAACCTGTTTCTTGTGGCGAAGCATTTTATATCTTGCAACATTTTTTGGTGGTCTTAAAATTCGCATTCCTGCCAGTTTAATCCTGTAAAATAAATAATTAGTTGATATTATCAAGATGCTTGATTTCTTGATTGACAACATATTTGTTACGTTCGGAGGACGTGTTTTTCAACAGACTGTCGGCATTTCAATGAGAACAAAATGTGCCCCTCTACTTGTCGACTTCATGCAGGAACTTCTTAGGAAGAAAGATAAGAAGTTAGCAATATCCTTTAACTCTACTTTCCGCTATATAGATGATGTTCTTTCACTAAACAATTCAAAATTTGGTGACTATGTGGAACGCATCTATCCCATCGAACTAGAGATAAAGGATACTACAGATACAGTTAAGTCGGCTTCATATTTTGACTAACATCTAGAAATTGACAATGAGGGTCGGTTGATAACAAAACTTTAAGACACAAGAGATGATTTCAGCTGTCCAATTGTGAACTTTCATTTCTAAGTAGCAACATTCCAGCAGCACCTGCATACGGGGTATATATCTCCAAATTGATACGATATTCCCGTGTTTGAATTTCCTATCATGATTTTCTTGATAGAGGGTTAAAGCTCACAACGAAGCTATTAAACCAACAGTTCCAAATGGTGAAGTTAAAATCATCCCTTCGTAAAGTTTACGGATGCCATCACGAGTTGGTTGACCGTTATGGAATAACCGTTTCACAAATGATATTGGATATGTTCCTTACGTCGTAACTACAATCCCCTTCCATTTCATGAATGTGATCTACCGAATTAGACTATTAACCGGATTTGTAATCACATAAGCAACATGACGGGTGCCACATGTGGAGTAGGATCTGCTTACCCTTCCGGAGCACCCGAGATCACCCCTAGTTTTTGATGGGATTCGTGTTGTTTATTCTTTAGTTTTCTATGTTGCGTCATGTGTACTATTGTTTTTCTGTTGGCCTTTTCATTTTTGTAGTCATGGCGTTGTCAGTTTGTTTTAGATTTATGAGTTTGACTGTCCCTTTGGTATCTTTCGCCCCTTTTAAAATACTATGCTTTTTACCAACAGGCAAACACTCCCATACTTAAAGTTAGCACAATTTTCGGTTTTTAATGCTCTTTTTATTTTGATTTGGTTTTGAATTTGTTCTTTGAGAACCACTAATCTGTCAAATGTAGACAAAACGTATGAGTTCCCAAGTTATCTTGGTAACTTTGTACTTGTTTGGCTTTATAAACATTTTGATATGAGCGTCACTAATGAGTGTTATGTAAAGAAACATGTGTCTGGAGTACTAAATTATAATCCTGGTACCATTGATAACTATAATCTTTGATGAAAACAAAAGTATTTTCTTATCTGTCATGTGATGCTTGATGTCATCAACTTAAAACAGGAGAAAAAGATAAATTGTCCAAATAAGCTTAAATTATCCTTTTTTTATCGTACAACAGGTCATTAGCTTTATTGTTTGACTTGTTTTACATTATGTGGCCTTTAATACTGTATGGTTTTGCTCAATTTTGAATGCCATGCATACAGTGACCAATCAGAGCTAACTCTAGCTTCATTTGGTGTTGTGCAGAATGATGTCGCCTCGGCTATCATACCACATTATTTTTATATTGAAAATGCAAAACACTAAACACTTGATATTTATGCTATATTGCTAAATGTATAATGAAAAAATATTAATATATCACAAGCATTCATAACTACACAATTACATCTTTCATCAATAAATAACAAAATGTCTTTAATGTCACAGCGCTTTGCAAATACTGTAAATTCAGAAATTATTGTGTGCATTTATTATTGTATTTTTCATTTTAGTCTCTAAAATGTGATTTAATTTTTGCAATATTAAGAAAAAATCTGTTTAATTCATATAAAAAATTTCAAAATGCGATTTTAAATTATTGCAATTATAACTCAGTCGCATTTTTGGAAATAATAAAAACATCACAATAATTTCTGAATTTACAGTATCTTATAAAATGTCATTAAACAACTCAATATAAACAGCACTTAATTGCACAATAATAATGATAGATATGTCAAAACATAAAAAGAAAACATCTTGTATAATAATTAAACTGTTTTCAATATTGTATATCATAATTATGTTAATGCAGAGATTTCTTCAGGGGTTAATGAATTTCAACTTATGTATAATAAAATTAGAATGTAGTGTGCCTTACTTCTTATGATAAGTTGATCAGAATCATGGTCATTGTCAAATCAATGTGCATGACAAATTTAGTGTCAATGTCTATAGAAAAATTTATATTATTTTCCAATGAATTTATACCATGTGTTTTAAAAAATTATTTTCATCAAATGGAAGGATTCTGCTTTGTCATACTGTTGAAAACAAACAAAAAAGAATGATAACTTTAGTTTACAATGTTGTTAGGTGGGGATGCATATTGCAATTTTGACAAACCAGGACTCATTGTCAATGAAAAGAAATGTTAATTCAAGTGCATCTTGACTCCATTCCAAAACAGTAATGGTTTTAATTATATAACAAAAACCAATATGAATAAAAAAAAATCATTCTAAAACCATAAAAAATAACAAATTAAAACAAAAAACATCAAGTAAGTAATGGGTAAATTGTAAATGAGCTGTAACTCTGGTGCTTGGGCATATTGAAATGCAAATATTTTTTTGTCAACAGGATATTTTTTGAAAGATTTTTGCTTAAATAATCTACATACAAATTTTTACATGTAAACTATGAAGAATTCCTATTGTCTTTTTTCACTCGTTAAATTTGAAAAGAAACATGCAGAAAAATAATCTTCATTTCAAGTATTTTATGGTAAATAGAACATAAATTCTATTCATGGTTTCCTACATACTAATGTACAGATATACGACAAATTATACTTATTATAAAATATTTGAGATCATTTGCTTATTCTACAATCTGAAGCTGTTTTTAATAAAAAGCATGTAATAATAAAATTTGATTCTGATACAAACACAATTATACATATTCAACAAGTTTAAAATCATATATACAATAAATTGAAACAGTAACATGACATATAATGAACATACATTAAAAAAACAAAAAAGGAAAATACAAAGTGCATTTCTGGTTTTAAGTTATAGATATAGGAAGATGTTGTATGAGTGCCAATGAGACAACTCTCCCTCCAAATAACAATTTATAAAAGTTATCCATTACAGGTCAAGGTACAGCCTTCAACACAGAGCCTTCGCTCCTTGCATACAATGCTTAACAGATTTTTTAAAAGGACTTACTTTGTATCAGCAATGGAATAACCCTTAATTTTAGGTTTTTGTTTTTATTCAAGGTAAATGTATGGAAACTTATTTCATGATGTAAATGTCTATACTGCATGTATACAAACAGTTATTTGCTTTGGAAACTAAATATCGGTAACTTCAAATCTTTTTTGATAAAACTTCTAAAACTCTTAAAAATAAAACCCCAAAACTACACCACCAATTTTACACATTCTTCATAATACAATGTTATTTTAAAAATGCATATATGTAATATTAAACCTTTTGGTTTGTAAAACAAATGTATTTACCAGAAAAGTTTAACACATTTTATATTAAATACAAAAAGTACCTGAGATAGCATGGGAAATGTAGTAAGGTTAATTACTAACAAAATATATAAAACAAATCATTTAAAGCCTTCTATGATAATAAATATCTGACATGGACCTCATCTTTAAAGGAGTAGGTCCGGTAAGGACCGATTTTGGCCTCAAATTTAAGTTTCATCTGACGAAAGATTTTGACCACTTTTTAAACACTTAAGTGTCTATTTCATATGATTCAATTAATTTATGTGCAAGATTTTAACTTATTTAGTCATTAAAAACGGTCCGATTCAAGCTCAAATATCAAAAATCTACCAAATATGCGAAAAAATGTCACTTTTCAGATGGTTTTTGTCAAAAACGAAAGTGGCCGCATCCGTGTTCATCCTCAATCTTTACATATGTTATGTATTATCATAAAATACAACTTCCATTTCAATATTTTGGATGAACACGAATGCGGCCACTTTCGTTTTACCCGAGAACTGTCTAAAATTTAACTAAAATGCTGGAATTGTGAAGATTTCAGTAATTTAGCACGACTTCATGGTGCTAGTACCCAATATATGTGCATTGTATTGGCAAAAGCAACCCATTTTTATGTAGCAGAACCATTCTACTTTCCAATAATTAAGAAAAAGTTTAAATTTTAACAATTTTGTAAAACTGTCATATTTTGGGGCCAAAAAGAGGTCTTACTGAACCTACTCCTTTACCATACACTTTTAAATGTATTTGATTCTTAAGGGATATGGAACCTTTAGTCTAAGGTATTACAATGCAATTAATTAATATGCTATGCAACAACAAAAAATGGAAATATAATGGAGATTGAGATTAAACTTTGTTCACTGGTATCATTTTGTGTAACTAATGTGGGTTTGAGTATAGTTAAATACAGATTGCAAATAATCAACAACCAAAAATAACCAATTAAATCTTAATTAAATCTATTATTATTTATTGAATTAACTTGAATTAACTTATCATCAATAAATCTCTTAAAATAAAACTTCTACCAGTATTACCACTATGGCCAATTTGCATAGCATGTAATGCATGTGAATACTAATTGAACAAAAATCTACAACTGCTGCCAATTGTTATCATTAAGTTTTATAATCAATGAAAAAACATGCACAGTAGACATGGTAATATCAGATAATTTCAAATCTAAGTATCATCTATAGGCAGCAAGAGAATTCCAATTCAAATTTATGAATGGGGTCTCACTTGAAACTTGAACAGGTAAACTTTGCAAAATCATTAACAAAGGCTAAAGCAATTTAAGCTTTAGTTTTTCTTCTTTTTCATGCATTAATGATACAGTTACAATCTTTTAATAACTTTTAATTTCTTGGTCATAATATATAGCTAAATTCATTACTTAACACCTATAAACTGTAGTATATAAAGATATATGAATCATCCGACAGTTGCATTTAGTTCTTATCCTGTGCATACACCAGCAGGTGATTTTAGGAACTACAAATGACAACTAGCTGACCACCAGTCAACAATAACTTGGACCAAAATCAATTGTTGTATGCACTGACTGCGTACAGACAATGTTTACCTTTTCTCTTACAACAATGCACAGCTTACAGGCATTTTCAATTAAAAAAACATCAATTCCTAAATAAAATCTTTGAGGTCTAGTAAATGTACCACATGTCTCTTATGTATTATATTACCTTCCTGATTTTGACAATTGAGACACCAAGACAGAGAACTTACATGGGTCAAAAAGCAAGCTGAAAACACTAAATACTCATTTAGAATTACATTTCACAGTCACATTCATCAATATACTGACTAACTTGTCACAATAAAGCTGTCCTATAAATGTCTTTGTACAATAAGAACTTTTTGGAACAACTCAATCCATTTCATCTCTTAGTCTTGTTTAAATGCTTGTTCACTTCAATAGCTTTTCAATCTGCTGAGCAAGACTATGAAGCTGAAATAAAGAAAAGATTCATTTAATAAAGTTAAATCTTTGAAAAAAAAATCAGTCTAGTCGGAACTTTTTTTTCTATCCCTTGAATGTTATGATAATATTAGAGAACTGACTGCTTTCAAGATAGACACATCATTTTTTGTCTGCAGCTACAAAGACTTTTTCTCTTTTTTTTGGAAGCACAGTTATAATATGCGTAACTCCTCTAAATGTATCTAAATTTGCAAATCAAGCATGAGGGCTAACTCCACATCTTCCTATATCTATTTTAGGGATTTACGTTGGATACATGTTGGCGCTTTTATATAGAGATTTTCTACTCCTTAACTTAAGATAAATCTAACTTAAAGCAAGCATTACTTTTATTCTTACATTGACTAGAAATCTTATTTCATATCCACTATCCCCAGCAAGCCTGCAATTCTTTATTCTCAACAAAATTATTTTAGATAATTTACAGTCCTATCATGTTTTTACCAAAAATTTTGAAAAGTTCCAAACCTGAAAATAAATGGCCTCATTTCTGAGCTCCCTCAACACCTGACGACTTCTGGGTAGAGCATCTGTTGCGATTCCACCATCCCTAAGGTAGTTCAGGATGTAACGGAAGTGAGTGCCATCTCTATCAATAAAGATTGTGCCATCTTCCTCAGGTTTTATGTTGTGACGTCCACTAAACATGGCAGCTAACATGGACTCACTGTCCCTGGTCAAGGTCAGTTCTGAGGTGGTGTATACTGTTCCTCCAACATCAAGTTTGATTCTTCCCTACAAAGATAAAATCTAACGCATGTCAATGGTTGTTAAAAGAGTTCAGCCCATCCCACAATAATGGTTTGAATATAAATAAAACCAGGGCAAAACTTTTATTGTTATAACTATTTCGTTTAATCTTACTGTGCCGCAAAAATAGCACAACCACAGCTTTTCTTTAGGAAAGCCGTCATTATTTCTATCATGGTCTTTTCTTATGACAAACTTTGTCCCTTTTTGCAGCCCAAATTTTGAAAGCATAAAAAAGAATAATAACTTAAAATTATAATGCATTTTTCAAAATGTTGCTTTGAAATGATCTGAGGACAGATAAATTAAAGCAATTATTATCTCCCTTAAATACTTTTCCTGAAACCGGAATAGCAATTTTAAAATAGTTCCATATGACACATTCATATACCTATACAAAGTGGCATTTTTCTCACCACTCACAGTTTTGGAACAAGTTCTCTTATATTTGGACTTCTTGTTTGACTTCTTGACTGTTGTATTATATTAATCTACCCAACATCAATCTTTTTTTTCATTTCATTCCCATACCAGCTATCCTATTCTAATAGATATAGGAAGATGTGGTGTGAGTGCCAATGAGACAACTCTCCATCCAAATAACAATTTAAAAAGTAAACCATTATAGGTTAAAGTACGACCTTCAACACGGAGCCTTGGCTTACACCGAACAACAAGCTATAAAGGGCCCCAAAATTACTAGTGTAAAACCATTCAAACGGGAAAACCAACAGTCTAATCTATATAAACAAAACGAGAAACGAGAAACATGTATATATTACATAAACAAACGACAACTACTGTACATCAGATTCGATTCCTTATAACTATTTTGGATAATCAGTACCTATATCAGGTATATAGGTGCAAACTTTTAAAGAAAACAAACTGAATTTTCAGACCAAATTAAGACTCCATCTAGTCTAATCATTTCAGAGAAAACTATATCGGAATTTTTTTTATAATAAGAAGAAGGACTACAGACACCAAGTAATGGCAATAGCTTAGTCTACTGTTAAGGGGAGGCAACTCTGTATTCTATAGATGATGAATGTATTTTGTTAAACTTAAGGTATCATCTATATTACTAAAGGTAGAGACCCATTTTATTGAGCTGCAACTCCTCTAAAACCATACAAAGTCTAAAATATTTGTGACATGACGTAAATGTAGTGTTTTGTACTTCCTAAATCAATCTATGAAAAAAACTTTTTTCTACAGAAAACGCCAATTTTTGAGAAAATATCCAAATTCAGAAACCGTTATCAGTCTTTGTCTTATATGCTTTGATGCATGCTCAGTCAACATGTACATATATACTACCTGTGAAATTTATAATACTTAAATAATGAGGTCAAGAACTTCATCATTATACAGGGATTAACACTACTAAATTTATTCTTTGTCAAATGAATTTTCTGATTGTAGTAAGAAAACCAGTACATGTTCAAACAGAGTTTTGATAGCAGATAAAACAATGCACCTTTATAATCACCACGACTTTATCAGATGACAAATTATTCAAATTCTAAAACAAGAGTGTGTCCTAAGTTGGGGTTAAAACTCTAATTTGGCTTTAAAATTAGAAAGATCATATCACAAGCAACAAGTGTACTAAGTTTCAAGTTGATTGGACTTCAGCATAATTAAAAACTACCTTGCCCAAAAACTTTAACCTGAAAAGGGACGGACGAACGGAGCCACAGACAAGAAAACATAAGGCCACTCTCCTATCATAGGTGGGGCATAAAAACAGGCTTAAAATAAGGTGTACTACAAGGTACTCTAGTAAGTCATGGATCCGCAATGTCGCGGGTGTTTTCTAGTATACTTAAAGTTTAGCCAATTGCCTTTATCATCTATAGTTATTTATACATCATTCCCTCCTTTTGAAAAAGAGGACATTATAAATTATATTTTTTTTATTCTTGTTAAAGTCTCAATACCCAATTTGCAACCATTCAACAAAAACAAAAAAAACAAAATCTTAAGGTTTTCTTGAAGACTAAACTATCTATTATCTACAGGTTATCTCATCATATTCATACATGATATGATGACCTAACAAACTAAAGGCAAACCTTTTTATCATAAAAGTATTCTTGTATGAATTGTGTTTGTATACATTTCACTCTTTGCATGAACTAAATACAAAAATACTGTTTACAGTGTAATTAAATCATGGTTCTAGTGCTTTTAAAAATGCATCTTTTGCTTATAACAGCAGTATTATGCATGAAAACAGATAAAAAGTCTGACATTCTAATCCTAGTATACACACAGCCTTACACATCACTATTCCAGCTCACACTTCTGAGCTTATTAAGCTGAACAGATACACTATACTTGATTGAAATTCAAGCAATATATTTTTAAAATGTATGAAACTGAAAACAATTATATAACTACAGTTACCATGGAAACATTCACAGATCAGGTATTGATAAGGAACCTCCCATGTTTCCTGTAGAATTAAACTGGTACCCTATCCATTCTAAACAACTGGTAAAGGTTATGTTTATATAAAGAGATACAGTATGATTGCCAATTAGAAAAATATCCAAATAATTTGGATGTAAGCAAATGATTTCTTTCTTTTTTAAAGAATGTGTTTATTTTTTTAATTCATTGTGTTTCCAATTACCAAAAATAATATTTTACTTTTTGCTTTTTGAAAGAAAATGTTTAGTGAAACATCCAAAGTTTGTTTATAGTTGCTAATTTCAACTGTTTTACTAATTTTGATGATTGTATAAATTGTAAATTTTACCTGTTGTTTTACTAGGCTGAAAAGCAATAATGGTTGGTTACCAGTTCATCAGAAATCACTACATAAACTTATCTTACTCATTACCGCCAACGAATTACCTTTACACAACATGGACATTGTGACATTTAATGGACATATTCTTCGATGTTTATCTCGCATAGTTTGTTTGATGACTTCGTGTTATGGATAAAACCCACAGAAAACTGTATAGCTTCAAAGGGCCCTAATAAATCAAGGCTTATCTCCTTGAAAAAGGGACCATAAATGTCGAGAACCTAGGTGTAATATTATAAAAGAAAACATTTCATATCATAAAAATAACATTAAAAAAACAAACAATTTAGGAGTCATTAAAATAAATATCAGTCTGCTGTTTAGTTAACTTAATTTACTACTTTTTTAAAAATGAATGTAAAGCTAGGAAATACTATTTTTTATAGCATAAAATAAGAAATTATCAGGATTCTTTTTTGAAATATTGCTGTCAGAGATGACTCATTTGCATTTGTAGTTTGGAAAATAATTTCCAAAACTTTTCTTTTACTTTATCCCAAATATTTTGTTTCAATTTCAAACAATGTTTTGTTCAACTTAAAAAAAAAATCTTTTCATAAAAAAAATATAAATTTCAGAGCTCTAAAATTTTCCTTTTCAGTCAGTTTATAATCTGGACCAATCATAGAACCTTATCTCTATGACTGAAAGATTAACTTCTGGACTGAATACTTATCTAAGTGAAAACATATATGGCAAGGAAATTAAGAACAACGTAAGGTAGGGACTGTAATCTTAGAGCCCTGTAGATTGTACAACTACGATATTTTACTAAACCTGTATTTTAACAATTTCTGGAAAGCGGCACCTGGACCTTTAAAATACCCTAAAATTTAGGGCCCCAATTATATAAAGGGTGAATCCTCCATCAAAACCCTGCAAGAAACGTTTATAAGACAAAACATAGGACATGTCAAAACAATTCAAAGCCGCCTCTCATTTCTGATACAAGGAAGGAACAGATTGAAGTGGTACACATCAACATATCCAAAAATCTGTATCACCAGAATTTTTTTGAAATAAGACTCAAATTAAATTGGTCCTACCTCTTTTAGTTTTCCCTCCTTGAGATATAATGCAGGCTTGGCTATGACATTATATACAGATTAATATATGTGCTATTGTTTTTTTGGTTTTGTGTGTTTTGTCCCATTGTTTTAATTGTATTTTTTTTAAAAACTTTTTTGCTAACAATAAAAGTTGTTGTTGCTTTACGACATTAGTACATGTATTTGTTTCCACAGAATGGCTAAGTATTCAAGTTAATTCTTTTTATAACCATGTATTAAGTGCAAATAGAAACACAACACATTTTCAACACCCCTATTGCCATAATTGGTCCCTTTTTGAATAAAAATACAAAATAATTCTTTGAAAGCATTCCAGAAAATTTTGGTTACATTTTGTTTTGAAACCCTTTCTTTGGGTTATGAGTAGTAAGTCAAAGATTAGTCATAAGTTTTCAAAATTGCTTGACAAGTTTTTTTGGCATAATCCAACATTTTGTCTAAGGTTTCTGCATATTTTTACACACAAACATCCATTTTTAAAGAAGATCTGCCGGTTTAAAATTTTGATAGATGGAAAATATGTTGCTGTTGAATTCTGTTGGCACTTAGTATATTGGAACTCAGACTTTTTCTTTTTTTTTCATTGTGTAAATGCTTGGTATTGTTTCTGTTCTATAGAGCTCGTTTTGTACATGTATTCGTTTTTTTATATACATGTATGAGAGATTCTTTAGTTTATATATGCTTGTCTTATGTAGAACTCTTGTCTGTTGTCTCTCTACACATAAAAGAATTCTCAATACAAACCGTACCTTCATTATCAGCTACATGTATATACATGTATGTATTTTAGTGAGGAATTATATTTAAAGCATATTGTATTAATTAGTTTCTAGTGTCCTCTTCTCAATAATTTTTGTTTGTATTTAATTTGTGAACCAGACCTTCTAATGCCCACGTGCACTAGTTCATACCTTAAGAACAAAAATGTCTTTTTATAGCGCTGACTTACCTGCTTGTCTTTTTATGTATATGAGTTTCCTGTTTGTTTAAATGCTTAAGAAAATAAATACTTTTATCAATTAGAACAATATTACTAAAAATGATCATTGTATATTTAAGGCATGATAATATATAAATTAAAAAAATACTTAATGTAAATAATTTTAGCATGTTAAGAAAAAAATGGACTTGTTTGATAATAAATTGTAAATTTTGTACTAAAAATTGTTTTTTGTAAACGTATGTCTTTTTTTCATATGCTGTCCAGTGGTTATAAAATACTAAATTCTGACATTTTTTCTTGGTTGACCAGCAATTTTAAAGCCTAAGACAATACCTTTGTGACTACATGTACCTTTTGACATCTCACAAGTAACTTCATGTATAGCACATGTACATGTATAAGCAACATGATGATTTTATTTTGTGGAAAATAACATTTCCATTTCTTTGGCAAGTTAAATTTGAAATGATCTGTACTTGGTAATTTTGTTCTTAAATTTACTCCATACCTTTTGAACTTTATGCAATTCTTCCATTCGTGTGATCTCATCCCGTAACTGCTGCCATTGTCTTACAATCTCCTCTTTTTCCTTCAGTAGTTCTCGTTTACATTTCTCCTGGTGTTTGTCAAATATTTTCTCCCTTGCTATCAGATCTTTTTCTTTCTTTTCCAATTCTCTGCCTCGTAATTCAAGTTCTTTCTTTAGATTTTGTAGATGCTCTCTTTCATCAACAACTTCTTTGTTGATACTGTCGATTTCATTTATTCTGTTAGAGACATGTGCTTCAAGACTTTCTGTAACACTTTCATATTTGGTGTGTAAACAGTCTTTAATTTCAGATACCAGTTTTTCTGTAAATAAAAAAAGTTGTACATTTTCAATAACATTAATTTGGCTTCAAATTAAGAAAACTGAAATTATTAATATAAAAATAAGGAGATACATAAACTGCAGGAAAGAAGCTTATGTAAAGTTTGTCAAAAAATAAGTTCAAAGATTGACAGTTAACAGCAAAAATAAACATGTTTGAAGAATGAAATGTATTACGAAAATCAGTATTTGTTCAGCATACAATTGACAATTTTTATCTCTGTACTGACATGACTGAAGAATTTCTACAGAATGTTATATTGTCAGACATATTGGCTTATTTAAAGTACATTACAATGTATGTGTCAATTGATGCCATCACAAATTCTTGATATGAAGGAGTCTGGATCATCTTGTTTAACATAAAAACTTATTTTTTCTTCATATAAGTGTCTACATGTACCTAGTCTAGCATTTATGCTCTCTTTCTCTACAGTAAAGTTTAACACTTCTTTCTTTAAATCGCTGTCATCATGGCCTGAGTCACCACCATCACACAAATGTACCCCTTGGTCTTCACAATTTTGTAAGTGATCTTTACAGATGAAGCAGACATAGTCATCATAATCGTTCAACTGTAGACGATGTCTGTGGTGGTGGTGCCCTCTATATGAGCAACCTTGACCTCTTCTATTGTAATAATTGTTCCACTGGGGATGAGGTGCTCTAAATAATCCTCTAGTGGACTGCATATAGCGATGATTCATCATCTGTTGATTCATAATCCTGTTGTAAGGGAAATAAGGTGGTGGTCCTTGCTGCCAATGAAACCCCCTGTTGAATGGACTATTGGACATAGTATGTTAATTGTGTGTGTATCTAAGCTGAAAGGAGATATGAAATATTATAAATATACATTATGTAAAACAGAGGAAAATTAAAGACACTTCTATAAACTGATAAATGGCTATATATATTCAAACCTATGTCTATATATATTTTGTTTTGAATATGACCTCCAGACGGATCAAGCCATGTAAAAAAGGGGGGGTTCCAACTATATGTCCCCACTCAAATGCATTGATCGTTCCAAAAGAAAGGGGGTTCCGATCCCTGGAACCCTCTCCCTGGATCCTCCACTGACAGATTAGACAATTCTGACTTTAAATAGGCTCATGGAATAACCAGGCTCATGAATATATTAAAGGATCAAAAAGTATTTTTTCATCACATGTTTTTTATTTAGGCAGCATCCATTTGATTTATGTTTTGTTTTTTTTCACAAACTTTTTTTTCGCCTTTGGCGAAGAACAATCTATTTTTTAAGCGACAAACCGAAAACATTTTTTTTTTCCTTCAATTTTAGCATTGCATATATATAGTGGCAGCTGAGGGTGAAACAAACAATTTATTTTTCTCAGGGTCCAAAACAAATTATTTTTTTCATCAAAAACTTGAAACAAACTTTTTTTTCCAAAAAAAACATAGCCCCCCAGAAAATCAAATGGTTGCTGCCTTATATTAGTTTTTTTAATGAGTCAATAATCATGATAATGACAATAATCAATATTTTTCTTCAGCCCTGCAAGAATTTTTATCATAAATTGTGAGATATATTCTGTATGGTGTAGCATTTGCTAAAATAAATCAAACTCCGAAAAATAGGATTGCACAAGCTACACTCTTCATACAGTGTGTATTGTCAAATATGGTGAATCAGCTGGCAATCACTCAAGCGGAACAAAAATGTCAACACAAATCTTGCACAATGAAAATATTGTCTAATATCATAAACCAACTGACGAATGCCAAGTTGTTTAAATAAATAATGAATAATGTTAAATGATCATACAAGATTGATAGAAATCTCAATGTATTTCGATTAATCAAGTGTTCTGTGTTTTTGTTTACTTCTCTTTCCAGCTGCTTGTTTGTTTACGTCGACGAATAATTTTTCATTCGGCAATTTCCGTATGACTCCGCCGTTCAAAGGGAGCCAACTTCAAAAACTTTCGCATCGTCACCGGAAGTGGGCTACATTACTATTAAAAATAAACCCAAAATAGCAAAATAACTGAATAAATGGATAAACTAAAGAAGGCGTTGAGTGGAGACGATGGTGATGAGGAACAAGGGATCGTTACACAGGTTGTCACCAGAAATTATCAAAAGAATTGAAATAGATAATTGGACATTTCGCAACGAATCATGATAATATTTTTTTCACACTCCAGTCTCCCTTTTCATAATCTCTTCTATAGCAATGTTAATCCAAATAATTATGACGTCTGGCAAGGCTATTTTTTTTTTTTTTCTGGGACACCAGGCGTCCAAGAAAAAAAATAAAAATAGCCTTGCCAGAGGCGTCCCAGAAAAAAAATAAAATAGCCTTGCCAGACTTCATAATTATTTGGACTAAAGCAAATTATGACACTTGAAAAGTCGCTATAAGGCGTTAAAGCAAAATAATTATGACATCTTGAACAGTTATCCCGTACCATTGTAAACTTGTACCAACGTCAACTCATACCACTTTACAAAAACTCGTACCGTACCACTGCTAACTTGTACCAACTTATTTAAATGCATTTAAATGGTGTGAAATGATGTATGTAATTTACTTTCACTCAATACCTCTCAAGTCTGTAAAATGTATATACATTGTACAAATGTACTTTGAAAGTACAATGACCAATTTGAAGCTAATGTTCCCTGTCTATTGGATAGAAAATATCGTGGCAGATTTGCATTGTTGTCTCCTTTGAAAAGATTTGTTTAAACTTTTACTGATAGTTATTGAATTTAATTTTTAATCATTCCAAAGTAATTTTTCATGAATAAATCCTAACAGTAAATCAAAATGATTTCCAAAATGAAATTCTTACTTTTTATAAATAACAAGTCGAGTTACAATGAAATGTAACCGTTTCCTGTTCCCGAATTTTCCCGCCAAAAAGCACATGGCTTTCAATGTTGTAAACAAAGCAATCAATTTGTGATCATGGATTACAGCATTAAAAAATTTAATTTGGATATATAGATATTCAACTTAAGGTACAGTTAAAGCAATGTTTTTTCTTTCTTCTGGATTATAACTACTTTGAAAGATCAGCTTAAAAAACTTAAGCTTTTTAGAGAAATATTCATATTTTTGTCTATTAAATCCAGTATAAAATTCAAGTAATTCAACATTAGTTTTATAAAGTTTACAAAAAAATACACTAAAATATTCGTAATTTTTAATATATTTTTGATGGTACGACTTCCCAGTGGTACGAGTTAACTTAACATGGTACGAGTCGTTGGTAAGAGTTAACTTGCTTCCATATTGAATGACGTCTTTGTTTGGCATGTTACATCACAGACATTAAGCTGCCGTATTTTCTGGCATGTGAAATGCAACCTTGAAAAACAGTTGGCAGCAAGAGGGTTAAAGCAAAATAATTATGATATCTAAAAGAAGATCCGCATTCAATATGGTAGCTGCTACGTAGATTTTCACTATTGAACATGTAGCTATAGACTAACTGCTACAAAGATATTGATAGCAGCTACATAGCTGCTATGATATTGAACTCAACCCTGGTATGATTGTTAATGAGACAACTCTCCACTAGAGACTAAAATACAGATATTAACCACTATAGGTCACCTTACGGACTTCAACAATGTGAAATACCACATAGTCAGCCATAAACGTATAAAAGGCCCTGAAATTACAATGTAAAACAATTCAAACCATAAAACTAACGGCCTTATTTATGTAAAAAATGTATGTATGATAGCCTTTTTAGACTACTGTAGACTGTAGAACAAGTTTCGGTGGATGAGACTGATTCTCTCAAATGGATAAAAACCTCATATATTAATACAACTTATTGCTATTCCAAGCTGACTGAGAATCTGTCCCGCTTACACTATTGACATCATACAACAATCAATTTCATTGTGGGGTGAGATATTTTGTATCTGATGCCACAGTTTTCTGGAACCTGTGTGATCTCCAATAATGGCGGACAAATAGGTGTATTTCATATAGGTGTCTAGTCTTTATAATAATGAGGACTTGCAAGGCTATTTAAATATTTTTCTGTGACGCCTTCCTGGTGTCACAGATTTTTTTTTAAATGGCCATGTATTTACTTGGACTATCATGACTATTGAATAAGTGTCATACCTCAAAACAAAGTCTTCATTTCATGAAAATATAAAATAAAACAATAGACATTAACACTTTTTGTCGAGTGTTGATCAGTTTAATATATTTAAAGCGTCAGAGAGTGTGGTCAACTTTTTAAACTCAAAATCTTCAAAAATCAAAAGAAATGTTTGGACAAAATGTTGGAGTGTCTTGAGAAATTTACAATTTTTAGTCATTTGAATTGTTTCATTTTTAAACTTTCCTTAATTGTTCTTTAAAGTTTTAATAAGAATGGTAAGAAAATTCAGGTAGTAAATGTAATGGAACAGTCCAAACACGTTTGTTTATTACATACATGACAAATACAATAATATACATATATATTTTAATTGACAGTTTTCTGATGCTACAAAGTTGAGTTGGGAAACCAGAATCAAAGGTTTCATCATATGTTTTGTGTTGGGTGTTGTTTTATCTATACTGGTAAGAACATTTAATTTGTACACATTTACTGCATAACATTTATTATATATAGATATAAGAATATGTGGTATGTCAGAGTGCTAATGAGAAAACTACTTATCCAAGTCACAATATGTTTAAAGAAAACTATTATACACGCAGGTCAAAGTACAGTCTTAAACACAGAGCCGTGTCTCACACTTAACAGCAAGCTACATGTATATAGGGCCCGAAACATGAAAGTTTTAAGCCATTTAAACCAGAAAACCAACCCTCAGAAAAAAAAAATGAGAAACGAGAAACACTCATGAACCTCAACTACTGATTATCAGATACAAAATATAGTACATTTTTTGTTGTCATTAATCATTTTATTATAAGTTCTACCTAGTCATGCAAGTGGAAAGTAAATGTATTTTAAAACTTGATTGTTTTTGGAGCCAAAACTACATTGACTAGCTACATGTACACATAGAACTCTGGTTAATACATGTACATGCATTAGGTAATGTAACCTGAACCAATGTATTTCACCTTGAGGAGACAGTTTGAGTCGACAACTGGCAATCTTGAAATATATCCTTGTTAAAGTTAAAGTGCGAAAACCAATGTTTCTTTGGACTACGAAACGCAATTATCTTTTCAAGTATCTACATGTATGCAACATGCAGCATATTCCAATTTGAACCCTTTATTTATATATCTTTTTTACATAAATTTCTATTTATGCAGTTTTTTAGTGGATGTTGCTATGTATAATATGTCCTTCCGTGGTAAAAATTGAAGTCAACAACACTTTTGTGTATTTTTATTATCGGTTATGAAAAATTCAGGACATTTAAGCTCTTAAACTGCAATATTCTGAAAATGAAAACTCCGTTTCCAAGGAAAAAATCGGTTGCTATGGTGATAAAACTTAAATAAATCCCACACATTTTTCTATTAAATATGGTAAAGTAGTCCAAACTTCATAACTACAGTGCTAACTACATGTATTTTGTACACATTTGCACTTTTCTGAAAAACACCGGAGAAAATGTGGTAATTCAGCAAAAATCCCAATTTCAGAAAAGTTGAAAATATGCATTTTTTCACAAAATTTTACAAAAAAATTACAAATTTGGTTGACATGCAATCTTCACTAAAACGAAGCTTAAACCAAGTTCTATCAATGTTACATATGAAAATTAATGAAAAATGTATGATTCTATTCATAATCAGGCTCTGAAATGTGGTGATTTAGCTGATTTTTGAAAGATTTTACAATGCTTAACAACCAAAAAATTTTGTGTCCGTTACCATGGCAACCACTCATATTTTGCCACTCAAAATTTTTTTTTGAGCAGTATTCTACGAGGCCAAATATAGATAAAATCGGAAACCCCCCATATATCACATGTATATGGCACACTGCCTGGTTCTTATAAAGAGCTGTACTTAACTTTCAGTGACCAGTTCCAACAAAGAATGGGTTATTCAAATTTCCTTCAAATTCCAAATAGTACCTACTTAAAGATTTAGATGAGATGATTATGTTAATAAAGAAAGATATGAAGAATGTTACACTGATTTCATAAATTATTTGTCAATGAAACAAGGAAGCAAATAGTTACAAATGGTTTCATAAGATAATTTAGAGTTATGAATGATATATATTTTTCAAGTACTTTTCTTTGAAATTAAACTAAAAATAGCTGCATTTGGTCTTAGACTATATGTTATATCCTACATGTATGATAAAAGTAAGGAACACAATGAAAATTTCCATTCATTGCAATGATATACTGATAAAATTGTGTTTAAATTTTTTCCTTTGATATTTGATTAATATTCAACATTTAGATACCAGTATATGTATTTTTATATACATCATGTACATATTCACATAAAAAAATATCAGGATTGACAATATCTTATAGAATAATAATTTCCTTTGTCAAAGTCCACAAACAATCTAGTTTCTTCAACACATGTGTGTTACATTTGTATGTGCAAAAAATGACTTTTACTTCTTGACATGTATTTTTTTCAGGCTACAGCTTTATTATTCATGAAAAATGGTTTAGTGATATTTGCAGTTTTATATACTTTTGGAAATGTCTTGGCACTGGCCAGGTAGGAACATTTTTTACAATATACCTTGTATTACATGTATTAAATTTGTACTTGTTTGCTACCTATGATATTTGTGCTTTTCCCCCCTCATTCCCAGACGACAGATACATGTAGGAGACAATTTATCTCATTTGACATTTGGATATGTACACATGTAGAGTCAGAAGTTGATGTGATAAATCTTCTAACTAGTTTGGTAGACAACTTGCTTCAGTGTTTGCTGAATGACATTGGGAAATATTTCTTCAGTAGTCAGTTCTCATGGTTCTGTTACTGTGAAAGTACTTTTATTCGTGGGGTACCAATTTTCGTGGTTTTCGTGGATGACTTAATCCACGAATTTAAGTGTCCAACGAAATAAAACAACCATTGTCCAAATCAAGACATGGAAAGATACCCCTCGGTAAGTTCGACTACTGATATGATCTAGAGAATATATTGAATAACGCCAAATCTGAGAATACTTTAATAGCAGTCACAGAACTACAACTGATGCAGGATTATACCTATTTAATCTTTAATAACCTAAACTGTACAACTTTTGATCTTTAAATTCTCATGAAAAATATTTTTGATCGCAGAAAGTTAGATTTCCATAATTAATATGCCAGTATGATAAAGTGTTCATTTTATATCCTCATAGTTCTCGTACATATTAGAAATAATAATTTCATGCTGGGCTTGATTTTGATACGAATTATTTGACAATTCAAGAAACGTTTCAAGCATATGTTTATGTTACTGTTTTCTTAAGGTGACATGTTTATGGCCTAATTAACACTTATGATGGTCTTTAATCTGTTGATCACTTTATCATGGGTTAATAAGTGTTATCACTAGGATTTACACGGGTCAATGTTTACTTTGCAATTTCCTTCAATCAAGACTATTTGTAATCTTCGTTTCTAAAGGCTTTAATTTTTCAAATATTTTTTTTTATTAGAAAACTAAAATCCACGAATTTAAAAACCCACGAACATATTAATATTTCCCAAACCACGAAAATTGATACCCACGAATTAAAGTACTTTCACAGTATTTGATTTTAATCTTTGATTATTTTTTTTACATTTTTGAAATGATTAGAGCCTCTAACTTTTATACCACAGAAATTATCAGTAAATCTTGTTCAATTTAACTTGCATTAGTTTGTTGTATCAATGAATTTGACGATGGTCTCCTATTTCTTTACATTCATATTCATGATAATGTTCATAAGCACAAGTGACAAGGGTTAAAAAAATTTAGTCACAATTTTTTCCAGTACTACCTTACATAATAGTTTAATATTTGGTCATCATCTTGACACTGATGAGTTGTAACATGTGAGCACATTTTGGATCTGTGGGATACCTACTTCCTGTTTTCAGATACTGTGTATTATAATGTATTACTAGCGGGGTTATGCTATTAAAGCATGACAATGCATGCATTATTGTTATATCATATATATATTACACTGTATTTTAAAAGTAAAATTAGTGATATTTTCATAGGAACCTATAGTTTACTAGATTCAGTTCATAATTATGCCCCACCTACGATAGTAGAAGGGCATTATGTTTTCTGGTCTGTATGTCCGTTTGTCTGTTTGTTCGTTCGACCGTCTGTCCCGCTTCAGGTTAAAGTTTATGGTCAAGGTAGTTTTTGATGAAGTTGAAGTCCAATCAACTTGAAACTTAGTATACATGTTCCCTTTGATAAGATCATTCTAATTTTAATGCCAAATTAGAGAATTTATTCCAATTTCACAGTCCACTAAACATAGAAAATGATAGTGCGAGTGGGGCATCCTTGTACTGTGGACACATTCTTGTTTTTGTTCTAAATTAAAAAGTTATTTTCCTTACAGCACATGTTTCTTGATGGGACCATTAAATCAGTTGAAGAAGATGTTTGCCAAGACCAGAATAATAGCTACAATTTTAGTGCTGGTAGGTTCTTTGCATTGTTGGCAGGATATAAACTTTTTGATATATCAGATTTTTTTTCTTCATATATGTCAAATAAATTATCATTTTTTTTCAAATGATATATAAAAATTACATATGCATACTATTTTTCCGCTTATTAAAACTAATTTAACTGATTTATCTGTTCTTAGGTTTAACAATTTATTTTTTTATACCACTGCAAACATTTTTTTGTGGATCATATAATGGTATGATGTCATCGTTGTCTGCGTATAAGTTTTTCAATTGCTCTGAAATTGTACCACAATGTTTAATACCACATTTTGGGGGCCATGGTGCCAACAGTTTGGGAATTATGGGGCCAAAAAGGGGCCAAAAACAAACATTTTTTTAGTTTCTGTACAATTACTTATGTGTAAGTGTATTGATTTCTCTGACATTGTACCGCAAAGTTTCAAATCACAAAAGGAATACCGGGATAGAGTTTGGGGGTTAATGCCCCATTCATGCAGAAATATAAAGGGGCCCCAAAAAGTGCTAAAAACATATTTTTCTAGTTTCCAGACAATAACTTGTGTTTAAGTGTATGGATCTCTCTGAAATTGTACTACAAGGTTCCATATACTACGATGGAAAGGCTAGGATCAAGTTTTTGGGTAATTGCTCCAAGGGGGGAATCAAAAAGTTTGGGCGGCTACTATTTTTTTAAGGTAGAGATTTTTTTTTCTTCAAAATTTCTCAAATTTAAAATTTTTGAAAAGTTTTAAGAAGAAATCGTTCATTGTACAGAATTGGGTAATAGATTTGTAAGATCTTTTAAAACATTTGTTTTGTATCAGAAACCTATATTATGTCAAAAATTGGGTCACAATCCAAATTCAGAGCTGTATCAACCTTGAATGTTGTATCCATACTTGCCCCACCTGTTCAGGGTTCAACCTCTCGGGTTGTTTAAAACTGTGTGCAACCAGGTTTTATTGTGAAATTGTTATGTAATATAGTTTGAAGGAGTATGTCCTATATGAATCACATGGTTAGAATATTGTAAAGAAAAAGCATATATAAATCGTTTAGCACTTCATTTAATAATTTCAACAATGTATTGCAAATGTTAAAACATAAATGAATGTGATATTTAAACACTGTTATAACTATTACATATAACTATAACTCATCTTTTTCTTGCAGGTGATGTTTGTTCTCACATTAGTTTGTGCTTTTGCAGTAAGTACAAATTTTTAACTTCCAATTTTTCTTATACACCTAAACTGTTCCATTTAATGATACATTGGACCTAGTGAAGGTCCTTTCAAAAAAATTCAATCACCAGTAAAGGCAAACTCAGAATTCCCCTACATTTTCAATATTTGACATCCACCTAAGGTGAGAATTCAAAGTGCCTTCTCTAGCTCCCATGTATGTTTAATGAAAGAGCCTATATGATTTACATTTTAATGGTAACTGTAAACATAGATAACTTTGAAGAAAATAAGCAATGAATTAAATGGCTTAGAATTGATCTTCAAACTGAAAATTATTTTGGTGTTATATTTAATATCTAGCATGTCTAGAATGTTATAACCAGTTATGCTTTTGATCTTTTACTTTAAAATACTGCAGCATGCAAAATGTTCAGATCAATTTACAAATATTTCCTAGTCACCACAGTAACACAAATAAAATTGATAAGTTCAAGAGTTAGTTAATGACTGAAATCATGTGATTTTCCATATTTGGCCGATTTCCATTAAAAAAACCTACATCATCAGATAAAATTTGAAATATATTTTGCTCTGCATCCTTGATAAAGTGTTTCCAAGGGGGAAATCAACTATATTTCATTTTATAAAATCTTTCCTTTATTCAAAATAACCTATTTTTGCAAGGCATGTGCGAAATCACCGGACATTTGAGGAAGTCTCGGAACAGGTTTTTTCCAAATTTTGACACAAAGTACACAACATCTTGAGGGTGAAACCATACAAACAGAAGATTTTATGAAATAAAAGTATGTTATGAATGTGTTCACAAAATATTATCCATTTTAATGTTTTATTAATTGAATGAATTAAAGTTTTAAGTCTTATATACTCAGATACACTGGACTGCACCGTATATGAGAAAATAACATAATGTTTCTATTGTTTACAGCTGAAAAAGGGGGCAGCACTGGCTATATTGTGTTGTGTTTTACAGTTTTTGGCCTTGACATGGTACTCATTGTCTTACATACCTTATGCCAGGTAATTATATCTCTTATATTTTTTGAAGCTGCTGGTTCTATCTCACAGTAGATTTGATCTTCTGTAAAAAAAAAAACAAAAAAAAACTAGTCCTCAAGTTTTTTTTCTTAATTTTTGTATGTCTGTTTTTACAATATTTTGAGAATAAAACCCAAGACTAAAAAATGAGAAAATAGTTTTCCTTTTATTGTGCACAAGTGGTTCCAGTATGTATTTTGCACAAAATGAAGGAATTTTTTAATTATCTTTGAAATTTGATTTTTGAGTTTGAAAGTAAGCCTGGTCTGATTTTCATGACATTTTAGATATTAAACTCTCAAATGTTAACAATTTTTTATGATCATTTGGAAATATTTTTATGATGTGTGATTACTGAGAAATTATTATTTGTTGATCAATCTTGAAATCAAGTGTAATTTTTCTTATAAAACTGTATTATTTTTTCGTGCAGAAATACATGTTTTTGTATAAATAGGAATTTTCCTGAAAATTTAAATTATAGGTTTATTTCATTTCATCAGTATTGCAGGAAATATCTTTAGAAGTTTAGAAGTTTAGTTATTTATGATTAATGTATGCAAGATACAAAGTTCTTTCCCAAATAAAAAAATCTTTTTTTTCTTGAATACAACAAAACAGATTCATATTGTAATTAACTTTTATTTCAGGGATGCTGCGAAAAAATGTTTTTCTGCCTGTTTAGACTAGATATCAACCATACACAGAGTGCTGGTCTTATAAGAATCAAGGAATGGTGTAATTTAATAGTAAAAATCCATCTGAATTTTTATAGATTTATCCAATTTCTGTAGAAATCCTTAAAGATATAGTTTTTACTTCCTGTCAGATAATAAATTGAAATATAAATTGTAGAATACACTATACACAAATCAAATAAGGGGAGATAAATCAGTAATGATAGTCCCAACACAGTTTGTTGGGGATATTGCCTGATTCTTATAAAGGCTAGTATTTTATCATTATAAAGAGAGGTTATTCAGCAAGGAAACAAGAGGTTCATCTTCTTTGCAGCACATACCATGGATCAAATTTCATTATCTTGTTTAATTGTTTGTTTACTATCATTGAAGTTATTTATTATTTCATTGTAAATTTTTTGTACATTGTAAAAGTTAGTATTTTATGTACATATAATTATATTGATATGAGTGAATGTGTGACCTATTATGAAAGTTTTGTTTTATGATCGATGGTGAGAACGTAGCCATCAAGTTGATAAAGAATGAGGGAAAGTATTTTGTATTTTTTTTTATGATAATGAGGTCCAAAACTGCTTTGAAGGGTAGTTTCATTTGTAGAAGTTCTAATGAGAAAAAAGCTGTTACTTGCTTTTCATGTAACTTCCGCATGAAATTTTGTATTATAAATCTTGTTCTAGGTAATAAGCTATGTTTACTTGATTCAATGCATTAACAAATTAAACTGAAAATCATTTAATCATCTGAGGCACCCTTTGAACATATAACTTCGAAATAGAAAGTCTAAATATTTTTTATATCATAGTTAGATATTAAATATTTTAAATATTGTTTTTATTAGAGATAAAGAAAATACATTTCTTCTTTAATTTGAAACTGTTTCATAAACTGACCTGATTTGCCAAAATATATTTTTGTATTATCTTAAGAGCTTCTTAATAGGATTTTTGTTAGATATCATGTACCATGAGATTCATATAGAAAACTAGTAGGAAACTTAGCAAACTATTAAAAGTTTTGTCCGAAAGTTGTTTGTAGTATGCTGTGTCATCGGGTTGCTGTCTCACTGACATATTTACAAATTTTACTTCATTCATATTTTACTATGTACATTCATTGTTAAGTTTTCAAGCAGTTGGGAAATCAGTGTAAATTGGCAATTGTAGACAACTGATTAAAATAATTGATTTTTAATGGAACGTCTATAAACACTATTTATTATATGAGGGAATAGTTTTAACTTTTTTTGACAGAATGTAAAAAAAAATATTCATAGTAATTTTGATTGTAATGTAATATCACATCATTAGTGTGGGATAATATAGAAGGTTGAAATTTAGCTTGGTTAACTACTTTAGCTAATTCAAGAATGGAATGCTTCTTTTTGTTTTATTATTGGGATGTTCAACCAAAGCCCCATTTTATATGAAAGATACAATCAATTTATATTAGAAGTGTGTGTACATTCAACATTCACACAACCATATAGAATAACTAAACAAAAAACATTCCATTCTATTAATTGCATTTAATGCCATTACCATGAAATATGAGTTACATTAGGCCTTGATTTGTCATTCTACTCATTACTTTTACATTATCATTGATAACTTTTGGAATGCCTTGGCCAATCAAAATTATGGAATCATATGAAAGGTCTTTATAATGAAATTATTACCTCATGAGTTCTATTTTATAATGAAGCTTTAACGGTATATACATGGGATACTCATAATTGTTTAATTTAAGCATTGTATAAAAAGTACTTCAATAGGTGGGCAGAAAATATCAATACATAAAAGGTTACTGGTTAATGACTTTTGAACTTTTTTTTTTCTGTTGATCACATTACATCATATCTTGTAAAGTTTCAGGTATGTATATGTTAGCTGTTGAATATTACATTTTTTAACAGTTTATTCAGATTTGAGGAATATGTAAATGAATACAACCCAACAACATGAAAAAAACAACAAGAGACATCTGTATATGGTCTAAAGCAAAAGACAATTATACAATTTATTGAACATTAAATTACTAGGGTCTTAACAATTTGTTGATAGTTTTACATCATCAATATTCAATAACATCACACTCTTTAAAAGACTCACACTGGTTTTTTAACAATATGAACTTTTCCAGAGCAGCATCTCTTTTCGGGTCCATACTTACATGCTCAAAACCTTATTTGAAAATATGTTTTTATAAAAGTGTTTAGCTTTTTTTATGAAAATTTAAATTAGTGTATCTGCTCTTCTGTAATTGTAAAAAAAACCTTTGGTATCACTAAAAGGATTTTTAAATTGATATTTTGTAACAA